>NC_087288.1:14661792-14851792 GCF_015220805.1 Pogoniulus pusillus
AGGTGACTCCACCACCTCCCTGGGCAGCTCATTCCAATGCCAATCACTCTCTCTGCCAACAACTTCCTCCTAACATCCAGCCTAGACCTGCCCTGGCACAACTTGAGACTGTGTCCCCTTGTTCTATTGCTGGCTGCCTGGCAGAAGAGACCAACCCCCACCTGGCTACAACCTCCCTTCAGGTAGTTGTAGACAGCAATGAGGTCACCTCTGAGCCTCCTCTTCTCCAGGCTGTACACCCCCAGCTCCCTCAGCCTCTCCTCACAGGGCTGTGCTCCAGGCCCCTCACCAGCTTTGGCGCCCTCCTGTGGACACCTTCCAGTACTTCAACATCTCTCTTGAATTGAGGAGCCCAGAACTGTACACAGCACTCAAGGTGTGGCCTGACCAGTGCTGAGAACAGGGGCAGAATAACCTCCCTTGTCCTACTGGCCACACTGTTCCTGATCCAGGCCAGGAAGCCATTTGCTGTCCTGGCCACCTGGGCACACTGCTGGCTCATCTTCAGCTACTATCTACCAGCACCCCCAGGTCACTTTCTGCCTGGCTGGATAAGTTTGAAAGCAAACATTTACTGTTCAGTGGATGAGCATGAAGCCAAAACGCCAGAACAAAGCCAAGCTACCAAGAGAGCTTTTTAAACCTCGTCGACAGTCCTCTTGTGGCTTAAAAAATACATTTAAAAACAATTAAACCTAACAACACATTTTAAAATAATCAAAGTAAATTGTGTTGGAAATAGACATCCCAATACACACAATAAATTGCCTGGCCACAGTTTTAAATTAACCACACAGTGTGATATATAAAAATCAGCAATAACATTTTACAGTTCTAATAATAACATGCAGTCTGCAGGCGTGTGATTCAGTACACATTCCTTGGGAATGTATTTGGCCTTTGGCCCTGTGTCTCAGAGGGCTCCTGAGAAGAGAGCAGAGTGCCTATAAATTTATGACTGGATTACCTGTCATGTGTTATTCCTTACCTAATTGTTTCTGTAACCTATTGTTATCCTTATTATTGTGCTTTTTCCATTATCCACTTAGGGCTGTTTAATATATGGGTTGCAGGGGAAACAATGGAATTTGGGTCAATACTGAGTTATTCATGAAAAAAGATGGTTTTATCCCAAAATAAAAATAATATGACTACAGATACTCCCTGTCCTCCATGCATTCAAGTTTGGTTCACATTTATACACTGATTTCAAATACACTGTTTTCTATTTATGGTTAATAGAGAAGCAGGAGCTGTAAATTAGAGCTGGATTTTGGGGAGAAAAAATATTTACCCTCTGCTCAGGAGGGTTTGGAAATAGTTGGAGGGGATGCACACACAGCTGCTGGGAGGCAAAGATTAGGGACTGTGGAAGGGCTCAGGCACAAGCAGCAGCAGCCTGGAATCTGGGTGGATGGAAAGGCAAGGATGGAGTTGTCACCTAGGAGAACCACTCATAGGATCACAGGATGTTAGGGATTGGAAGAGACCCAAGGAAATCATCAAGTCCGACCTCCCTGCCAGAGCAGGACAAGATGATCTTGGAGGTCTCTTCCAACCTGGTTGATTCTATGATCACAGAGGAACACATCCAGACAGGTCTTGAAAGTCTCCAGAGAAGAAGACTCCACAATCACTCTGAGAAGCCTTGAAAGAACATCAAGTCCAACCCCCCTGCCAGAACAGGACCACCTGTACCAGATCACACTGGAACACCATACCTGCCCCCTTTCCACCCCACCCACCCCATTTTGGCCCTTTCCCAGCCCTAAACCCACAGCACCTGGGCTCTGCTGGAGTCCCCTCCCACCCCAGGTGTGACCACTTAGATCTCCCTGCAGACTGCCCTTTATAATCAGCTCCAGGACAGACAAGCCCTAAGCTTGCCCAGCTGGGCAGAGGGATCCTCCTCCCATCATCACCGGTGAGTCTGTGTGGTGCACACTGGGTGACTGGTGGTGGGGATCTAAAGGCTGGGGGGCCTGGTGGCCCCCCGGTTTGGTAGGGTAGAAGCTTGATGATTCCTCTAATGTAAAACCACAGAACTGTCTGGGCTGGAAGGGACCTCAGGGATCATCTAGTCCCAAGTGCCCTGCACTGGGGGCAGAACTAACTGGTTCTTTTGCAATCTAAACTGCTCAAGCACAGGGTGTGGTGTGCACATCCCCTCCACACAGCCTCCTGCCCACCAGCACACTGCTGGCAGCTTCACAGGCTCACAGCACATTAGGGGTTGGAAGGGACCTCAAGGAGATCATCGAGTCCAACCCCCCTGCCAGAGCAGGACAATCCTATCTAACACAGATCACACAGGAACACATCCAGACAGGCCTTGAGAGTCTCCAGAGAAGAAGACTCCACAACCTCTCTGGGCAGCCTGTGCCAGTGCTCTGTGACCCTTACAGTAAAGGAGTTCCCTTTTGTGTTGAGGTGGAACCTCTTTTGCTGCAAATTATGACCCCTTTACTTCTGAGCAACAAACACCCACTTCTTCTTAGCTCCTGTGTCTGTCCCCCAGCATCTGTACCACACTGCTGGAGTGTAGTTGCTCTGGCTCTTTTGCCCTTCATCTAGCTCACAGTGTGCCCTCTGCCCTCTAAGACAGCTTAGCGTGATGGATCTTGATGACATTTAGCCTGAATTTTCTTAAACTTAACATTTAATTTAAACTGGTCTGAGGACTTCCCTGGTCACAGATATAAATAATAGTAGAAAAGGCAACTCTAAGTAAATTCCTTTGACTGTTAAGATTTATATCTGGCATTTCCCACTAAATCTGTGGTAGCATGATGAGAAAAATCTTTCCAACGGGTAGAAAACATAGCATTAGTACATGCAATGCTTTGCACAGCTGAATGACTTTCCAATGAAACACATTACAAAGCTTCTCTACAGTTTTTAAATGCCATTGTGTGAAGTAAAGGCCTTATGACATCATATATGTAGTGGAATTAAGGTATAGTAAGGGTAACCAATGTACTCAAGGACAGAAAAGTACACAGGCCATAGCCACGTGCCCCTAGAGGTCCACATGGCAGACTCGAGGCAAAGAGGAAGAGCTTGTAACACCATTAAAACTTCTTTTTGTCAGTTTAAACCATATGGCAACTCTGTCTACTTGAAAAAAAAACAGAGAGAGCAGCCCTGAGGAAAAGGACCTGGGGGTCTGGGTTGATGAAAAGCTCAACAGGAGCCTGCAGTGTGAGTGCAGCCCAGGCAGTAACTGTGTGCTGGGCTGCAGCAAGAGCAGTGTGGGCAGCAGGGCAAGGGAGGGGATTCTGCCCCTTGGCTCTGCTCTCCTCAGACCCCACCTGGAGTCCTGTGTGCAGTTCTGGAGCCCCAACACAAGAAGGACATCAAACTGTTAGAGCCAGTCCAGACGAAGATGCTCAGAGGGCTGCAGCAGCTCTGCTATGAGGACAGGCTGGAAGAGTTGGGGCTCTGCAGCCTGGAGAAGAGAGGGTTTCGAGGAGACCTTATAGTGGCCTTCCAGTATCTGAAGGGGGCCTGCAGGAAGGCTGAGGGACTATTGACAGGGTCTTGTAATGACAGGATGAGGGGTAATGGGTTTAAACTGGAAGAGAAGGGATTCAAACTAGATGTTAGAAAGGATTCTTTGCAGTGAGGGTGGTGAGACACTGTTTACAAGGACTTGTAATGACAGGACAAGGGGTAATGGATTTAAACTGGCAGAGGAGAGATACAGACTAGATGTAGGGAAGAAGTTCTTTGCAGTGAGGGTGGTGACACACTGGCACAGGTTGCCCAGGGAGGTTGTGGCTGCTCCCTCCCTGGAGGTGTTCAAGGCCAGGTTGGATGAGGACTTGAGCAACCTGTTCTAGTGGGAGGTGTCCCTGCCTACAGCGTGGGGTTGGACCTGGATGATTCTTGAGGTCTCTTCCAATATAAACCATTCTGTGATTCTATAAGCCAGAATTTTTTGAGAGAGGGTATTCTATAGACACCTGCAAAAGGCAGGTCTAGAAACACCTGATCTCATAGTCATGGCATTACATGGGATGTACCAGGCAGGTCTAGAAACACCTGATCTTATAGTCATGGCATTACATGGGATGTACCAGGCAGGTCTAGAAACACCTGATCTTATAGTCATGGCATTACATGGGATGTACCAGGCAGGTCTAGAAACACCTGATCTTATAGTCATGGCATTACATGGGATGTACCAGGCTCTTTCAATGTAGCAATTAATGTGGAGAACATTTTTTGAAGTAACTATTTTCTTTACCAATTTTAGGTCACCTGCCATAGCTTGGTAGTTTAGTATGTTGGGGTTTTTAGATGAAGAAAAAAAAAAAAAGCTATCAAACAATTTTGTTTTGCCTTCAAAGCCCAGTAATGGAAAATCCTATCACACTCAGCTTCTGCCCACGCTCACCAGCAGAACCCTAATAGCATATGTTAATGCATACTATCTAATGGACTTTTAATTCCCTTATAATTTAGGGAGTTGTAAAGAGAAGGAAAAAATGTGGAGGAGGAATAAAAGGATATTGGTATTCAGCAAGAATACATTCATAATTCTTGAAGCTTTAATTTGTAGGAAAAAATAGATTGACTTTTATATCAGAACAGTCTTACCATCACCTCTTTTAGAGACGTGTCCACTGTTTGAGTATGAAGTTTAAAACTCTGTGGGAGAGAATTTCCTCTTTCAGAGATGGTTTTGCTCTGAACCCTCCCACCCAAATTCAGAGAAAACACACCATGCTTGCCCTGCTTCCTGACTGATTTCTTCAAGTGGGTAGGATGATCAGTTTGGAGAGCAGGATGTGCCAGTTTGAGGCTAATTGGAATATTTTAATAGGAAAAATCAGATTACAGGCTGTGACAAGGAAACACTGGTGATGGCTACTTCACTCATAGGCTTGCTGAGATGTATAAAAACAAGAACACAAAACATAGACAAGACTCTGTGTGTGTGTCTCTGTCACAGCTGGTGTCTGTGCTATCTCCTTCAGCTTCTTCTATGTAACTAATCCTTCTGCTTTCTAACCTCCCTTGCTGATCCTCCAAATTGACCTTGCACGTAAGGCAAACTCTGGGATAAATTAGTGGAGTGGAAAGAAGGTGGAAAGGTGATTGGGAGCCTCTCCTGGGGACTGATTTCTGGGAGGGCTGTTGTGTTTCTGTATTACTTTTAACTTACATATTTTTGTGTACAGCTGTAAATATTGTCAATATCTGCTTGTATGTTGTGCTAATATATAAGCTGCAGATATAAAGCTTCATTCCTCAACTTCAAGTTCAGCTGAATCTAGTCTGGGTGACTTCATAAGAGTGGGGGAGTGGGTAACACCCAACCCATCACACAGGATTAGGTTCACATGGAAGTCAAAAGACTGGAATTATTCAGTCACTGAGGCACAACAAAGGTTTCCTTTCTCACCAATCTTATATCACTGCTACTCCACTGAGCCAAATTCAGGAAGAAAGTAAAGCAATCAAACAATTTACAGTCAGCTCTGTTTTACAGCATGCCTTGAGAAGTAGGCATGATGTAGATTTTCTGACCCTGAAAACCCCATTTTACTAAATTGTTACCAGCTTCAGTTTTAAATTGAGAAAGATATAATCCTTACTTACAATTGTGTTTTAAAATGACCTGAAATAACTTTCATGTTTAAATGCACATCACAGCTTGAAGCTGCAATGACCCTGGACACTTCTGGGCTAGGTGCAGTTTCTGTTTGTCCCATTAGAAAGCTGGAAATGCAGTCTTCACAAAAGTGTGAATCATATGTTTTTACCTTTAAGCATCACAAATGCCAGCTCTTAAACATGTCACTGGTGTTGAAAAGTATATTGGGCATAATGGAGCACAAGCCTGTGTAATTTTGGAGAGGAAATTCTTTTTACTGAAAGAAGATAATTCATTCTAGCCTCGTGTTTCTTTGAAACATGGCAGTTCAGTGCTTTGGCATGTTAAAGAAAGCATATGCTAAAGTAGTGCCAGATGCCTTTGATTACAAGCATAGTTGAAAGCCAAGCTAGGCTGGGAACTCTGATCCCAGTCTGTGAAGGCTTCTACTTATGAATGTGCTTTGAGATGCACAGCTCATACTTGAGGTCAAGGAATGCCTACATTTCACTGGAAATTTATTGTGTTAGGAATTACCTAAAACTACTGGGAAAAAAAACCCTACACATACAAAATACATTTTCATTGTAAAAATCCATTACCCTTAGAGAGAAAGAGCAGAAGAAATGAAGTATTCTCCATCCTTTTCAGACTTGTGCAGACAATGGCATCCTGGCCTCTATCAGGAACAGTGTGGCCAGCAGGACAAAGGAGGTTATCCTGCCCCTGTACTCAGCACTGGTCAGGCCACACCTTGGGTGCTGTGTTCAGTTCTGGGCTCCTCAGTTCAAGCGACGTGTTGAGGTACTGGATGTGTCCAGAAGAGGGCGACAAAGCTGGTGAGGGGCCTGGAGCACAGCCCTGTGAGGGAGCTGGAGGTATTTAGCCTGCAGAAGAGGAGGCTCAGGGTGACCTCATTGCTGTCTACAACTACCTGAAGGGAGGCTGTAGCCAGGTGGGGTTGGTCTCTTCTCTCAGGCAACCAGCAACAGAACAAGGGGATACAGTCTCAAGTTGTGCCAGGGGAGGTCTAGGCTGGAAGTTAGGAGGAAGTTCCTGAGGAAGCTGTTGGCAGCGAGAGTGATTGGCATTGGAATGGGCTGCCCAGGGAGGTGGTGGAGTCACCATCCCTGGAGGTGTTGAAGCAAAGCCTGGCTGAGGCACTTAGTGCCATAGTCTAGTAGATTGTCTAGGGCTGGGTGCTAGGTTGGACTGGATGATGTTGGAGGTCTCGTCCAACTTAGTTGATTCTATGGCTGTTGCTCTAATATTGCCCCAACACAGGCACAGCATTTCTGCAGCATGTCTACAGAAGCTGATGGACACCCTTAAAAAAAGGAAACTGATCTGAAGTTGCAGCTATCTACATATGGTGCACAGCAAAAAAAACCCTTCTATTTCCTAGTGTACACAGTATTACAATGTTTTTTCCTGGCAGACAAACAGTAGCAATCATAACCAGATCATTACAATGGTTGTATTTCACTGGAAACATTAATCCCATCTTACAAAAGCATTTTGAACACATCTTTGATTTTCTTTAAGTCTTCAAACAGTTTTCTGGGGTAAGGCTCAAGCACTGTGTTATATGGAACGCAATTAATCCTGGTTTATGTATGTTTGTGAGTGTGTGAATAATTCTGTTTAGGTCAAGTAAAATAAATGCAAAGACAAGCATGTTAGCAGCAAAGTGACCCTTTAGAAGTCCTGAAAAATTACTCTTGCAGTCCATAGTCCAACATTTAATAATGCTGAACTTGATAAGGGATCTCAGAACCTGAAAAAGGAGACCTGAAAGGCACCTTTATAGAAAACAATTTATTTGCTTCATTTCATTGAAATGGCTAATGCTTTGATGGTTCATATTTACAATAGCTTGTCCTGTTCTTCAATGGAGTTGATATGTTGGAGTCTTTAACACCATAAACTTGATCAAAACTTCCTGGGTAATAAACAGAGCGGATTTAAGATGTGAGCCCCCTCCCCATCATGATACTGCAACCCATCTGTGTGCCAATTTGTAACTAGAGACATCAAGAAATGTGTTCTTCATGCTCAGATGCCCTTGGTAGTTGAAAATAGTTCTGAGAGCTCAATATGTAAACTGGATTCAGAGTCTGAAAGACTTCAGAGCAAAAGATATGACCTTCTGTAGTGAAGGCTGCAGCTTGGCTAAATCCACTGCTGAAAAAAAAGTTTTTACACACCTCAGAATGCAGCTTGGATTTTAAACTTAGCCTGGCTTAAAAACCAAAACAAAACCCTAACCCCCCACCTTTCTCCTGACCTCTGAGCAAAGGGTGAGCATCCTCCCACCATCCTAGAGTTTGTATCAATAGGCAAAATGTCCATGATCCTATACAGCCACATGTGGGGGGTGGTGGTGTGGTGCAGTGATGGAAGTTTCAGGCAGCAGGGAGTAGAAGCTTTGACTTCTCTGCTTTGAACTAGTGTTAAGTCATTAGAGGACAATGAATTGCCTTTCTAAAATTTGATTTTTATCTTCCATGTAGATATTTGATGGTGACACCAACGCTTCCTGGTCATAAGAGCTCTGATCAAATATGCAATGTCTCAACAAATCCACTCCTGAGCAGACTCTTCAAAGGGGGACTGGGCTGGCCTGAGCCAGAGAGCAGTCTGCTAAAATCACATGAGAAGTACCAGTCCTGCACATCGTGATCTGTCTGCCACAACTGAGTGATAGCACATTTTAGCAAGCCTTCTAGAAAATTTCTCTCATCTCACCTGTCTCTCCTCATCTTGTCTGCCTGCTCTGTTATGCACTTATTTTTCAAAAAAGTAAACAGTGGGACAAAATAATACATAAATCTTAGCCTTGTAAAGCTGCAATCATAGTATGGCACTCTGATCTGAGAACCAGGAAAACACACTAAGAGCAAGGTAACTTATCACAGCCTTTTTATGCCATCACATCATTTACAGTCATTTTTCTTATGCTAAATTTCAAGTCACTTTGAATTTTTAAGTGTGTGTTAGAATTCTATTTATCATAGAATCAAGCAGGTTGGAAGAGACCTCCAAGATCAACATTTTTATAGTGTGGGTTTTTTTTTTTCCTGAATGTGTGTACATTCTTTTGAAGATCACTTTGTAAACATTTGGAGTAGTTGTGTTTTGTATGTAGTACTTTGGTTTTATACCAAAAGGTTGCTGACTACCTGATTGTATGGTGTGTTTGGACTTTTTTAATTGAGATAAATACAGAACAACCTGCCACCAGTTTGCTGTCCTAAGTTTCTTAGCATAGAATCAGCCAGGTTGGAAGAGACCTCCAAGATCATCCAGCCCTAGCCAATCAACTAGACCATGGCACTAAGTGCCTCACCCAGTCTTTTCTTGAACACCTCCAGGGATGGTGACTCCACCACCTCCCTGGGCAGCCCTTTCCAATGGCAAATAAAGCTACCTCTTCACTCAACATCTCAAAGGCATTTTTGAGACTTAATAGTTACAGAAAATTTATACTAGAGAATTATAGTTGTAGTACTTGCTGCTCTAGTGTTTCATTTTGTCACTTTCTTGCTTGCAAACCACTGAGGGCACCCCTCAAAGCACATTTTAAAGCGTGAAAGTATGCAAATAAGTGTCCAGAGTGATTTTCATACCCATCTAGTGCCTGACTCCCATAAAACAAGTAACTCTACAGAGCTGGCTCAGAATCAGATGTCAGTGTATCTGCGATGAAGGCTCTGTATTTCTTTGTGTGACTTCAGATGTTCATTTCTCTGAGCAAAAAACTGGCCACATTTAAATTGTTGTCATTAATGCCCATAAACCAATTACTTCATTATAATCTACTACTAATACATCTAAAAATAAGAGGAAAACCAAACAAAAATGCAACTGGAAAAGCTGGTAGACAAGAAGGAGGCTTTCTTGCAAGGGGTTCTGCCTAATCTGTTGCTGTCTATCAGTTTTATGGGTTAATGTTTCAAAACAAGAATTATCTTTCCCTGATTTGTGTCGCTCTGGCTGTCCCTTTTTGACTTCCTGAATTGCATGCATTCTTTTAGCAATATGAATGATCAAAGCAAGGCAGAGCTTTGCTCTTTTTCTGAAATTAAGAGTTGGTGGAGATGAAAACAGATTTCTTTTGCAATAAAAGTATATCTACATTGTCTAGTCTTCAAGAAAGGTCATGCTCTCTATTGTTTTTATGTTGTTCAGTACAAATAAATGCATTGATTTTTGATAGAGGTTTCCAGATAATAGGAAAGTTTGATTAATAAGAAGAGTGTGGATGAATATCAGAAAGAACTGTAACAACAAAACCTTTTTCTGTGTTGCTCAGTACAAATAAAAGCATTGAATTTTGATAGAGGTTTCCAGATAATAGTAAAGTTTGATTAATAGGAAAAGTGTGGGTTAATATAATAAAGAACTGTAACAACAAAACCTTTTTCTGTGTTGTTCAGTACAAATAAATGCATTGATTTTTGATAAGTTTCCAGATAATAGTAAAGTCTGATTAATAAGTGTGCATGAATAGCAGAAAGAACTGTAACAATAAACCCTTTTTTTGATGTTGTTCAGTACAAATAAATGCAGTGATTTTTATTAGAGGTTTCCAGATAATAGTAAATTTTGATTAATAAGAAAAGTGTGGGTGAATACCAGAAAGAACTGTAACAATAAAACCTCCTTCAAATTACAGACAATGTCTAGTTCAGGTGAGAAGGAAGAAAAGGGTTAAAAAAAATTGCAGGAATTCCAGAAGCTTAGATGACTTTGGAAACACAGATCAAAAACAGAGAGACTGGAAGTATAATTAACTCCATTACTGCTCAGTCAAATGAAAACAGCTGTGACACCCCATCTTATTTATGACAGCAGCAAATAGCTCTATTCCCTTGCTGGTTATTGCTGTAGGACAGCAGTGGTTGTACAGCAGGTGAAATAGAAACAAGCTGCTAATATTTATGTCAGTAGATCAGGTTATGGATACAAGATTTATGCAGAAGTTCTATAAAAATATCTAAGTAGCTTTTATATCTTCCTGCAGCAATCTTTTTCCAATAGCAAACTAAAATATCTCTTTATTAAATATGATCCTATGCTCTGAGTGGTATTGCAGCACAAAGGCAGCTCCCCCACTGCTAAAGATGAGAATGTGTTTTTTGCTGCAAACCCAATTTTCTTCACTCTAAAACATAAAAAGCCACTTATGTCTCAAAAAAGCACTCATTTATTAGCAGATCCAAGCTAGACTTTGTCAATATGGAAAGGGATACATGGTAGTTTGATAATAGGACTGCTTGCTGTACTTCAGAGAGCCCAGGTATGCTTTAAGAAATATGGAGAGCAAGCAAGAAAAAATAGTTTCCAGATTAAAGTCCTTATTTTATTAGCAAATGTCACTAAACCAGATCCAACCTCCTCTGACATAAAGAACTTGTGAGTGGACAGAAGATTTCCTAAAGTAGTTTTTTATCCTGCAGCTTTAATTATCATGCTTCCTGCACCTAATCTGTCTTACTTCTTACTCAGACAAACTGCCTATTAAATAATGACTGAACAATAAGATTGTCAATAACAAGACACAAAATAAAGCAAGGAGGATGTTGCACACTTCACTGCTAACCTTTTTGCTCTCTCCTCTACTCAATAAAACTCCCTCCTCCCATTCTCCTCCAGTTTTGTTGTTGCCTGGACTTCCCCCTTTGCACTCCACCATAGCACCTACCTGCAGCCCCAGAGATCCAAACCCTTTTATTGCTTCACACCTCTTCCATTACACACCGGGAGTTTGTACTCAAAGCACCTCACTTTGGTTTCACATAGCCAGATCACCCCTGAGCAGCCACTGCCCTGCAGCAGCTTTGATCAACCTTGCTGTCATATCCCAGAAGTGATAACCTGCTCAATGTCACAGCCATGGAAAGAGCACATGATGGCCAACTTGGGCTTCTTGTGGAGCCATTCCTGTGAACACCACTCACAGAGCTCTCAGACTAATGACCTGAGCATCCTTGGCAGTCAGAACCACATGGGACAGCTTTATGTTGTGGTGCCATTGAGAAGCCTCAAAAGCAGGGTTTTTCATTTTGACCTTGTGAAGAGGGCTAGACTCTGAAAATTATTATGAAATTCCATTTTTGCTTCTGCTGGGTGAGTTTCACTGGCAGAAAACTGCAGCTAGCTCTGGGTAATTGTCTGCTCTGTAAGAGGCCTGCAAGCACAGAGAGGCAGAGAAGAGACAGAATACAATGGAAGACCGAAGTGTTCAAAAGAAGGCAAGGTACCAGGGCTGCTGTAAAGGATACTCAGCTGAAAAGGTCAAATAGCTTCAAATCTTTGCTCAGGGCTGGACTAGTAAGGTATCTGAGGGCACCTGCACTGAGATATCCTTCAAAACCTAAGAAGCCATGGTCCAGTTGATTGGCTAGGGCTAGGTGATAGGTTGGACTGGATGATCTTGGAGGTCTTTTCCAGTCTGGTTGATTCTATGATTCTAAGCCTTGTCCCTGTTAGACCAATAGCTGAAGGACTGCAGGACAGCCAAGATACCTCAAAAGGTGCCACAACCCTGGTTTTGGGTTGCTGAATCAAGTTCCAAGAGTCCTAGACCACCTTCTCAGGAAAGCATCTTTCTTTTAATTCTGCAAAAGCTTGTGGCCAAGCCAAAGAAGGTGGTTCACATGACAATCTGCATGATTGATACAGCAGACTTCTTCACCTTGAGCACAGCCCTACGAGGAGAGGCTGAGGGAGCTGGGATTGGTTAGCCTGGAGAAGAGGAGACTCAGGGGTGACCTTATTGCTGTCTACAACTACCTGAGGGGTGGTTGTGGCCAGGAGGAGGTTGCTCTCTTCTCTCAGGTGGCCAGCACCAGAACAAGGGGACACAGCCTCAAGCTGTGCCAGGGGAGATTTAGGCTGGAGGTGAGGAGAAAGTTCTTCCCTGAGAGAGTCATTGGACACTGGAATGGGCTGCCCGGGGAGGTGGTGGAGTCGCTGTCCCTGGGGATGTTCAAAGCAAGATTGGACGTGGCACTTGGTGCCATGGTCTGGCCTTGAGCTCTGTGGTAAAGGGTTGGACTTGATGATCTGTGAGGTCTCTTCCAATCCTAATAATACTATGATACTGTGATACCAGTCTTGCTATTTTGTAGCTTGTCAAAAGCAAGGCTATAAAATGTCCTGTATTGTAATATCAAAAATTATCCTAACAGCTATTCATGAGAGAAGCATATAAGGCTACCACCAGCCAGCACAGCAATAAATTAAACATTATTTTGTAACCTTAATGTCAGATCCACACAGAGAACAGATTCACTGCTTCTGGCATTTCTTCTCAAATGTGGCCTTTTACCTAAAGACAGTCTGAATCTCCCCACCTTCAGCTCTGCTCCATACCCCCTAGTCCTGTGACTACCTGACAGCCTAAAAAGTCCCTCCCCAGCTTTTTTGTAGGCCCCCTTCAGATACTGAAAGGCCACAAGAAGGTCACCTGGGAGCCTCCTCTTCTCCAGACTGCACAGCCCCAACTCTTTCAGTTTGTCCTCACAGCAGAGCTGCTGCCGCCCTCTGAGCATCCTTGTGGCACTTCTCTGGACACACTCCAGCATCTCCACATCCCTGTTGTCATAGGGGCTCCAGAACTGGATGCAGTACTTCAGGTGGGGTCTCACCAGAGTGGAGTAGAGGGGGAGAATCACCTCTCATGACCTGCTGGCCACACTTCTCCTGATGCAGCCCAGGATCTGGTTGGCTTTCTGGGCTGCAAGTGCACACTGCTGGCTCATGCTGAGCTTCTTGTCCATCAGCACCCCCAAGTCCCTCTCCTCAGGGTTGCTCTCCAGCCAGTCACTGCCCAGCCTGGATTTGTGCTTGGGATTGCCTTGACCCAAGTGTAGGACCTTGCACTTGGCTTTGTTGAACCTCATGAAGTTGGCTTGTGCCCAAATCAAAACAGGGCAGCTAAAAGGAAAATTTAAAAAGCATACTGAAGAAATACTGTACTTAGTTAAAATAACAGCTGAATGTCAGCTTATGTTTCTGGTTGTGAACATCTTTGACCTGTAAAAGATCACCAAAAATATTTTGTCTTTAATATGAGGGAGCTTTGTTAACTACTTTAGTGAAAGAGAAGGGAAAAAAAAGAAGAAGGACTTTTAATTAGATTGCCTATTAACCTCAAAATAAATTAATTTCTTTATCTGTCCCTAGTCCACATCACTGAGATGGCAATAGTAATTAAAAAACAGATAAACTTGCCCAGAAGTCCCTAATTTGATACACTCAGGCAACCTGAGTTCTTCAGCGTGCAACAAAACAGACATGAAAACCCACCACGCTGCTAAGATTGTGCCTTAAAGATGAGCCCTCACATGCCAAGTTTCAACAGAGACTGATTTCTTAAAGTCAAGCCATAAACCCTAAAACTGGGATTTCATGCAGACACTATAATTTATAATACTCCTGCAGTTTTCAATTATTCAGATGCTTATGGCCCAACAAATTGAATAATGAATGGAGTAATGAATTGAACCCTGACAAGATGATAACAGAAAATATTATGAGTAGCCAATACACAGCAGAACCCACTTACAGAAAGATCCCTCAAAGAAATAACTTGTTTGAAGGACACATTTTCTCTTGAAATCCAAAGGACTTGCAGGAAAATGTGTGCAGGAGTTGCCACTAACAAATAACTGCTGAAAGCATAAACCTGCAGGACAGTATATTTCTAGTGACTGGACTGTGAATCAAAATCATAAATAGGCCAGTTATATTTTCTGCAGATATAGGTTATGCATTTCATTTTTTTTCCCCCTTGCCTCTAATGCCACCATGAGGGAAAAAGAATGGCCACATAAATTCTTAAACACTTCAGCTGCAGGCTTAGCCTTGGAGGTGTGAAGGTATTGCACAGATGCTAAAGCATACAGGTCTTAACAGTATTTAATACATTTGCATCAACACAGCAAGCCAGAAACATAAATAATAACAATGGTAAGTGCACTATTAAAAAATGGTGATACTTAATGCATGTTTGTAGAGAGAGTATTTAAAGGGGCAGTGAAGGCAGCATTAAAAAAAAAAGAAAGAAAGAAAACTAAAAGAAAAAGGTAAGGTTTTAAAAAAAAATAGAGTAGAATTGTTTTGGCTGGAAAAGACCTTTAAGATCCCTGAATCCAACCTCTCTCTAGCTCTACCAAACCTGGTGCTAAACCACATCCCTTAGCACCTCTAACCTCTAGTGATGGGGATTCTCCCTGGGGAACCTGTTGTAGTGTTTGGCTACCTTTTCAGTGAAGAAGTTTCTTCTCATATCTGATCTAATCTGCACCTGATGCAGCCTGAAGCCATCTGCTCTTTTTCTTTGACTTGTTACTGGGAAGAAGAGACCAACACCCAGGTCACTGTAGAGAGCAATGAGGTCTCCCCACTGCAAAAAAAAAAAAGAAGACAGCAAAAAAACCCCAAACCCAAACTCCAAAGAACCAAACCAAATCTAACAACAAACCAAAACCCATATTGAAACAAAATGCTGCTCTGCATAAGCAAAGAGGTAGTTAACTTACCCCACATATTCACACAGTATCACAGTATCATCAGGGTTGGAAGAGACCTCACAGTTCATCAAGTCCAACCCTTTACCACAGTTCTGAGAGACAGTGACTGCTGTTTGAAACTAAGACAAACAAAACTGTCTTCCAAAGACTAACCCCAAACTGCCTGCTTGAGAAATCTTGGAGTAACTACAAGAGAAAAAAATCCTGACTCCTGTGCAGAGTAGGTTCAAACACAAATCCAGTTATTTGTGGCATGTTCTGCATGAATACAGAGTTGCCCTTCAGTGCTAGGTCAACACTTTATCTGGATTCATTCCAAAGAGCTGTGAACAATGGAAAAGCTGAAAATAAACTTTATGGCTCAAGACTGTGACTGTGTTTTCACGCTACCTGTTTTGATTCAGCAAAGAAAACTGGATGCTGTCAGAAGCCATGGAGCTTAGTTACATTGGGTTTCCCACAAGGCAGGGTGAAAAAGTAAAAATAAATAAAAATCCCTTCCTAGAGGGCAGGGATCAATCCAGAGGGACCTGGGCAGGCTGGAGAAGAGGGCCCAGGCCAATCTCATGACATTCAGCAAGGCCAAGTGTAAGGTCCTGCACCTGAATCAGCCCAATCCCAAGCACAAATTGAGGCTGGCTGGTGAATGGCAGGGAGCAGCTCTGAGAAAAAGGACCTGAGGGTCTGGGTTGATGAAAAGCTCAACATGAGCCTGCAGGGTGAGTGCAGCCCAGACAGCAACTGTGTGCTGGGATGCAGCAAGAGCAGTGTGGCCAGGAGGGCAAGGGAGGGGATTCTGCCCCTTTACTCTTGTCAAACCCCACCTGGAGTATTGTGTGCAGTTCTGGAGCCCCCAACACAAAAAGGACATCAAATTGTTAGAGCAAGTCCAGAGGAAGGCCACAAGGATGCTCAGAGAAGGATGCTCAGAGGGCTGCAGCAGCTGTGCTATGAGGACAGGCTACAAGAGTTGGGGCTCTTCAGCCCGGAAAAGAGAAGGCTTCGAGGAGACCTTATAGTGGCCTTCCAGGATCTGAAGATCCCCAGAGGAAGGCTGGGGAGGGACTATTGACAAGGACTTGTAATGACAGGACAAGGGGTAATAAGTTTAAACTGGCAGAGGGGAGATTCAAACTAGGGTTTTTGCAAAGGGTTCTTTGCAGTGAGGGTGGTGAGACACTGGCACAGGTTGCCCAGGGAGGTTGTGGCTGCTTCCTCCCTGGAGGTGTTCAAGGCCAGGTTGGGTGAGTCCTTGAGCAACCTGTTCTAGTGGGAGGTGTCCCTGCCTATGGTGGGGGATTGGAACTGGATGATCTTTCAGGTCCCTTCCAACCTAAACCATTCTATGATTCTATGAAATCAAATCAAGAAGTTGAGACACTTTAGTAAATATTCCAATTCTTGGTCACTCTTGGGCACAGCAGACTTCATTCTGCTAACTAATTCTACCTTATCTGACTTGAAAAATAAGTGTGCCTATGACAGTGAAAGAAACTGTCCATTTCCAGCACTCTGAAATAAAAACCCAGCAACCCAGGCAGCAGTTGCCAGGTGGCACAATCCACCTTTCAGTAGCATCTCCAGGTGTGCCATTCTTACATGAACACCTCTAACGTGCAATGACAGCTCCCCAAAAACCCACATCAACTGGGAAAATAGATCTGCAGTTTGGAAATCTCCATTACAGGCACAGCTCCTACCACATGCAGTTCCCAGCTCACCACCCTTTCAGAAGCATCCATGCTCTCACACTTCTGTGTGCTCTTCCTGGACCACTTCAATACAAATCCACGAGCTGGTTACAGTGTACAGTGAGCACAGACCACACATGCATGCTCATCCCTTGCAAACCTAAGGGGCTTTAGTCAGCTCTCAGCACTTGGCAGATCTGTTCTTATGCCATGGAGAAAAATCACATCTGTGCTGTGATACCTTAAATCCACATTTAACTACATGGATGAAAGAAGAAAAAGGAGAAAAAAAAAATATCTGAACTATATGTATATGAGTTTTCTTTACTAACTTCTTTTCCTAACAGAGGTAGAAGTGGGCATATCTAGAAGTTTGGGCCAGCACCAGCATTGAAAAGGCAAGTCTGTCACAGCACTGAACCGGGTTTGCAAATGGGATGCTCTAACAGAATCGTTGTAAAGCACTCTTGAAAATCACTTTCATTTCAGCATTTTCAGTACCCTGATGGTAGTGACCTCTAATCATACCCTAAACAATAAATTGTACCCTTTACCTTCCCATTTCTCTTCAGGCTTTGTAATTTTAAACAGGTCTGTTGCTGCTCTCTTCCCATGAGTCATTTTTCTCCCCTATCACTTATCTCATCAGTTGTGGCAGCTTGCATTGCTTATCAAATCCAATATCCCATTATTGAAATCATGATCTAGCTGTAAAAAGACATTGATTTGTGTTCAGTGTTAATATTTCACGGCTTAAAGCATGTTTTTCTAGCCAGAATAATGACTTGCTGCTTAATTCTGTTACATCTTACTGAATGGCTCCAATGGAGCCAATGGGACGGTGAGACTCAGTGTAGCACCCAAGTGTAGATTCTTAACTCAAGAGAGAAACTTTGAAAGAACTTTAAACAATCACAGAGGGCAGTGGGAATTGTTGCAGAGAAAGCTTAGCAAGTAGGCTGGAAATGTACTCACCTGCCTGCATTTTTCTCCACAGAATAGCTGTGTGGATGGCCTAAGCACATCCAGCTAGCAAACAACCAACAGGCAGCCTCATGCACTCCTACTCCATTCTGCTGGGATGAGGAGGAGAAAATACCACAAAAGGATCAAGGGTGGAGACAGTTCAGGGGGGACTCATTCAACCTATTACAGGCAAAAGACAGACCACTGATCTCTAAGGGCTACAAGAGGTCAGCCTGCCATCTCACCATGGGCAAAAGAGGAATGTGTGCTCTGGCATGCTTCTCCCTGTCCCTTCTCACTGACCTCAGTGTCCACATGGGTGTCTCTCCCATGTCTCACTCCTCTCCAAAACAAAGGAGTTCCCCCTACCCCCACAAAAAAAGGGAACTCGCCCAACAGGGTTTCCCTTCTTAGGTTAAGTTATCGAAGAGGTGCAGACTGGCTTAGCTCTGTCCAGAGGCAAGTCCACCTTAAAAGCTTCTTGAAGCATCTTACAGGAGCCACACCAGCAGCCCCTTCCTCCACTACTAACACACTGTGAACTGGAGTGATAAAGGGAAAGATGCAGGGTTCTTGTACAGGATGTGGGAAAGCTTTTGCTAAAGGCTGACCTGGAAATCCTCTCTGCTGCACACTTGGAGATGAGTCTCCTGAACACAGATTCAGCTGTACTCAAAGGGATGCTCCACCAAAGAGATCTAAATTTCATCTTGGTGCCACCACTATAAATTTGGTATGGTACAGCCCTGCCCCTGTGAGATGAGGACTTTAAGGGATGATTTAAAGTCTTTTTAAGGAATACAGCATATGGAAAATGTCAGACAGCTACTGTTAGAGAAAAGTCACTTAAAATGTGTATTTCTGAAGCACTGGCACTGCTAAAACTTTTTCCCCACACCATTTCCTTCTGCTGGGGCCTGCATTTGACATTCAGTTTTGTTTTTTTTTTTTACTTAGATTCCTTTTCTCTCATAAGTCTCTTAATAGAAAAAGCACTGCTTCATCACTACTTTGTATTTCTCATACTTTGTCTGGTATCTTCCTAAGAAATGTTCTTCATTCATTGAAAATAAAACCCTGAAACATCAGTCCTATGGGGATGACAAAGAGCCCTGGGCACTGGCTTGATCTGTGCAGCTGTACTGTTTGAGTTTTCATTAAACAGTTTGGGTTACTCATTTAGTTGGGGCAATTAACAAGGCAGGGATTATAAAATACATAGTTAATTTTATTTCTGGAAAGCCCTGCCCATACCTATGTACTAATGAGTTAAATTTGGGTTTGAATTCGGTCAGGGAAATCTTCACAAGGGTGTTTATGGGCAATTCATTCATTTAGGGAGTCAGAAAAATTGGAAGGGTTTAGCCACAAAATGGCTTTGCTACACTTACAAATAGGTAGCCTGGAGCCCTAGGGAAAGTCTGTGCTACTCAGTGCAGTGGAGTAAAAATGTCAAGATAGTCCCTGGCTCCTTTGTGGCAGTGTTGGAACTGCTCAGCTGTTGAAAGGTTTCTAGATCTTCCCAGGGTGCTGGGAAAGAGCTGATCTTGGTTCCTCTTGGCATGGAGGTTTGCAGAGGTGCAGGCAGGATCTCTTGCAGATATGCTGGGAGCACAATGTCAGTGGCACTTCTTGCCATGTCGTGAGGCACTTGAATGCCTTCTCCTGGGAAGCTTGAGGCACTTAAATTTCCGAGTACTTCAAGCCCAAAACATCAGGGCTAAGCTGGTCTGAAGCATGAGGCAGAGCAGAACACATTGTCCAAGAGCAGTGAGGCAGTGGCAGGCAAGCAGAAGCAGCTCAACTGCTTGCAACTTAGCTCAATTTATATTACTTGCCCAAGTGCAAAGGCTCCTTTGGCCACAGAGATTCACCAATCAAAATGGCATTTGCAAAGCTGACCATATTAGGTGAACCCAGGGCTTGCTCACCCTTATCTGGGCAAGACACCACGAAGTACCTGAACACCTGTGGGTACCTGTTTATCACTTTGGGAGGGGACATAATGGCCCAAGCCTTTGTTTTCCTCCTGCCCTTGCTTCCCCATCAGCAGAAGGGTGGGGCAAGCCAGGACATCTCACAGCCCTATTAGCCTGCCAGGACAGTTACAAAGGACTCAACATTTTAATAAAAATGATCATTTGTTTCTACACCTTAGTTCACACACAAGCATTAACATACAAGGTACTAAAACAGGGCTAACATTTATATTCCAGTCTGACTGGTGCTCCAGTATTCCCCAACCATGTTGGGCTCTCCAGATGAAAGACATGACTTAAGTTGCTATTTTTGTGATAGTTTCTGTTGACTTTGTACAATAAATCTTTATCAAGAAAAATGAGCTCCTCTTAGGGCTAGCACAGCTTGCTGCTGCTTTTTAGGGGCAAACTTCTTGTGTCAGCATCAGAGCAGTTCCATGGTTCTCACCTTCCTACGTACCCTGGAGCAACATTTATGATTAGCTCATGATGCTAATACCCAGATTATCAGCATAAATCCAGTGCTCAATATGGGGATAACTTCTCCTTCACATATGGGATTCCTAAATCTCAAAATTAGAAGCTTTCCTGAAACTTTTACCCTATCCAGTAGCTTTGTCTTCTCCAAGGCCTAAAAAATTAGATGAATCCTGCTTCAAATCAGACTGAGCCAGAGTCTCTACCAAATCCCAGCTATATGAATTATGTGCTGCCCACTATTTCAGGCAGATACAGCTCCTCTCTTCACACAGAATTGTAGAATCAACCAGGTTGGAAGACACCTCCAAGATCATCCAGTCCAACCTAGCACCCAGCCCTAGACAATCAACTAGACCCTGGCACTAAGTGCCTCACCCAGGCTTTTCTGGAACACCTCCCTGGGCAGCCCATTCCAATGCCAATCACTCTCTCTGCCAACAACTTCCTCCTAACATCCAGCCTAGACCTCCCCTGGCACAACTTGAGACTGTGTCCCCTTCTTCTGTTGCTGGTTGCCTGGCAGAAGAGACCTACAGCCTCCCTTCAGATAGTTGTAGACAGCAATGAGCTCTGCCCTGAGCCTCCTCTTCTGCAGGCTGCACACCCCCAGCTCCCTCAGCCTCTCCTCCCAGGGCTGTGCTCCAGACCCCTCACCAGCTTTGGCGCCCTCCTGTGGACACCTTCAAGTACTTCAACATCTCTGTTGAATTGAGGAGCCCAGAACTGGGCACAGCACTCAAGCTGAAGCCTGACCAGTGTCTCTGCTTGTCCCTACAGTGCTGTATCACTGGGCCAGCCAAGACCAGATGGCCCTTATGTCCCCTTGTAGTACTGGGGAAATGCTCCTTTTGCTCATGCCATGGAAGACGCTGTGAAGCATGTAGGGATCCCCACAAAATGAAAAGACACTGCTGAAGTGTCAGATGTTATTTAACATCCTCTTCAGCCTGTTGTTTTTTACATTTCTGTGAGGAAACATAGAAACATTGCAGTACTGAGAGGCGAGGAGTTATGCTGCAAGTACCAAAGGAGGTTGTGCATCCTTGCTTGGAGACAAAGACTAAGGCAGTGAACTCCAGGGACACAGTGGGGAGCCACTCTAAGGAGACAGAGCTCACTCTCACTTTACTGTTTAATCATCCCTACCAAAAGCAAATTTTACCAAGGGCTCCTGAAAATAATCCAAAGGGTAAGAGTCATGATATTATTCAAGAAAACATGCATGCATTGATACTTCGGCTTGGAAAAGAGAAACAACAAAACCACTAACAGCAACAAACTTTTGCTATGATACAAATTGAAACAAAGGATGACAGTCTAAGATAGGCTTGTGAGACTGAAGGAGCTGGGGCTTTTAGAGCTGGGGCTTTTTAGCTTGGAGAGGAGGAGACTAAGGGGTGACCTGATCAATGTTTATAAATAGAGAAGGGGTGAGTGCCAGAAGGATGGGGCCAGCCTCTTCTCGGTGATGCCCAGTGACAGCACAATGGGTGGAAGTTGAGGCATAGGAGGTTCCATGTGAACCTGAGGAAGAATTTTTTCACCGTGAAGGTGACAGAGAACTGGAACAGGCTGCCCAGGGAGGTTGTGGAGCCTCCCTTTCTGGAGATATTAAAGAACTGTTTGGATGCACTCCAGTGTGATCAGCTCTAGGTGATTCTGCTCTGGCAGGGGGGGCTGGATCAGATGATCTTTCAAGGTCTCTTCCAGCCCCTGACATTCTATGATTCATTCTATGAAGTATTTCAAGACACAGATTCACTCCTTCTTCTACAGATCCACTGCCAGCCCAAATTAGTTCCTTATCCTACGCCTGTCTTCTGTTCACCATTCCCATTTACTGAATGGCAGCTCCAGTACCCTTCAAAAGCAGAGCACTTCTATGGCAAGCCAATTTGAAAAGTATTACAATTTTGGGCAGCCTTTTTTGATGTGTTTTTGTTTCCCAAAGATTGATACAAAAAGACACTTTCTGTGAATACCAATGTGATTCAGCACATCAGTTAGAATGAACTTGAGTAGACCAGATTTTGTGGTCCTTGCCCTCCAGTAGTGAGGAGATGTATCACTGATCCAAAAGCTGTGCTAAATCCAGGATGCCCCTTAAATTTCCTTCAATCTGAACTGTGAAGTGAAAGTGGTGCTATTAATATTACTTCACGAGCATCTTGGGACTTCATGAGACTTGGGACATTTTAGTCTGGAAAAGAGGAGACTTAGAGGGGATTTGATAAGTGTTTATAAACATCTGAGGGCTGGCCAGGAGCGAGGGGACAGGCTCTGCTCACTTGCTCCCTGTGACAGGACAAGGAGCAATGGGTGTGAATTGCAGCAAAAGAGGTTCCACCTCAACACAAGGGGGAACTTCTTTACTGTGAGGGTCACAGAGCACTGGAACAGGCTCCCCAGGGAGGTTGTGGGGTCTCCTTTTCTGGAGCCTTTCAAGGCCTGTCTGGATGTGCTCCTGTGTGATCTGTGTTAGATAGCATTGTCCTGCTCTGGCAGAGGGGTTGGACTCGATGATCTCCTTGAGGTCCCTTCCAACCCCTAACCTCCTGTGATCCTGTGATCTTACAAGTTGAAGCATGGGATTTATCACAACATGAAAATATGTAGGCAGTTCTTTGAAATATTATTGCCACATTGCTTGTAAAAACAGTTGCAGAACTTTAAAATGAAAACTCCACACAAAACCAGAACAACAACAACAACAACAACAACAAAAAAGCAGGCACCATTTAAAAGCACAACAATGGTTATAAATATTAGTACAACAAAATGAAATGCTAAATCATGTTTTATTAAGCTGTAGGTTCTATGAGAGCTTGTCTTTCATGAGATTGGCTCATATTTCACTTTACTAACCCTGAGAATAGTGCTGGAGTTAAATGTAAAATATGAAACAGTTTGGGATTTGCATGGTTGGTTGGTTTGTTTGTTAAAAAATCAGGCTTCACAGTTAGCTTTGCTAATCCAGCTCACTGCCTACTGTATAAGCCAGTTTCATCTAATGTGCTAAGAAAGACTAGGTTGTTGAATGATTTTGACTTAGAGAATGTACTGACTTGATCTATGAAGCAGACAGATCTGCTCAGCAGAAGTCTGCTTTTGAATGGATTCCTTTATTTTGGATACACAAATCTATGCTGTCACTCAGAACAGCCTTTAAGAATGTGTACACACAAATTCAGATGTGCATGTATGGTCCTGCTAGACTCAAGGGGATTCAAGGTATTTGAATCTCTGCACCTGTGGATTGTTTTGCTAGATGAGGTCTGTACAAAATATTGGCATCTAGATTAAAGCATAAGCATGCACACAATGTATATCTGAATCAAAACTGTGGCACAGCAAGTATATGTGTTGTGCTCTCCACCTGTGCCAGACAAGGCTTCCTCTTGTCATAGAAACTAACTCCAATGCTGAAGAACTTGAGCTTGAATAAAGAAGAGCATCTTGATTTTGGTGGCATTTTAGACATTTAACATCCTTCCTTATCGCTCTACCAGGAGGTCAGACTTTAAGAGAGGCCAAAGCAGCACAACACTGGAGGTCTTCAAGAAAAGACTGGATGAGGCATTCGGTGCCATGGTCTAGTTGACTGGCTAGGGCTGGGTGCTAGGTTAGACTGGATGATCTTGGAGGTCTCTTCCAACCTGGTTGATTCTATGATTCTATGAACACATGAAGGGATCTGAACATTTGAGATATGTTTAATACACCCACACATACACAAGTACCTGGGACTTTTCAACAGCAAAATAAACAAGAAAGGTGGCAGAAAGCAGAGGAAAAACTCTCTCTGCCTGATCATTGGTGTAAAGCTAGTTCTTGGCACATTATGGAAAATTAGTAGCTTTTAAGAAAGGGCTTTTAATTGCTTAATCTAAGTAATGTGGACAATGGCATACGTGTTTTATTTTAGGGTCTGTCTAGCCCACTCAGAAAATGTAATGGACCTAATTTTCATTTAGTATAGGTCTGTGCAGTTCCTAAAACATCTAAATGGCTATTAATTTAATCAGGTAATTTAACTATAGCTCTAGAAAAGGCCACCAGCTAGTTGTCACGCAATGATTATGAGGATGACATTTCTATCCCATGATGCCAGAGGCAGACTTTGATACATCATTTTCTTTTTGAAGGTTAAACTCAGATAACCTGCCTTTGGCATTTAATTAGCTACATATTAAACACTCTTTTAATAATAAAATGATTAAAAATTTTATTGCTTCTCAAATGAGGCCCTTTTAGATAGATTTAATGACTTGGTTAGAGCACTGTAGTTTGTGAACCAAACCTTAGTTAGACCAGTATGTAGTATAATGATATGCTTTACAGCTTGCAAAATCTGTATTTTATTCAAATGACTGCCATAATCATTTTGGGTAAAACTTATAATGCATTCTTCTGTATTTTTAAGTCTAACTGTTAAATGTCATTGAAAAGTAGCAGAACACCAACTGATTTCAGGATTTAAAGAAAGGCTCAAATTCAGGTACAGTCACATTAAGCTGCAGGAGAATTAATGTACTGTATTTTATATAACAAAATGTTTATCCTTTTAAAAGCAGCATTTTTCACAGTTCAGTATCTGTAAGAAAGCCTCTGATGTTCACCTAGCGATGTTAAAAAAGCGTGAAGCTGCTGACAGTCTCCACTCTTTATTTGGTATTAAAATGTTAGCAATTTAATCAAAACTGACACCAAAAAAAAAAAAAAAAAAAAAAAAAAGAGAATATTTTTTTTTCCCATTCCTGCATGGTAATAACAGTGTCATGACTACAAAATAGCTGTAAAGATAATAACTCCATGGGCCGTGCCCACAGAGTGAATACTACCATAAGGCAAAGTAAGCACATGGCATTTAAGAGTATATATATTTTATGTCTGTGTGCATATAGATTTCTCTCTACACTTAAACCAAACAAGTGCCTTCTCTATAGATCAAGGTAATTATTATAAGCTCAACTTCTTTTTTTTTTTTCCAGCTAGGAGGTTGGCCCACCAAAATCCCATCACCTTCACAGGCAGAATTAGGTCATCTCCTCACAGGCAGTTAGTTACTGGCAGAGACGCATAATGTAGGAATCAACCTACCATCCAGTCCCCTTAAAAGTGGTCCCTCAGGGAAGAAGTACATTGTCAGGACAGCTGGATAAAGAGGGAAGTTCATCTCCAAGTCTGTTAACTTAGCACTTTTCATGAACATAAAGATGAAGGAGAAAAAAACAAGAGCAAACCCAATGAAGAACCGAAGAGTAATCTTTTAAACTGTACTGCTCTGTTCCCAAATTCTTGAAGGATTCCTCATTGACTTAGGTCCTACTAGGAAGAAAAATCTTTCCTAAACATCTACTCAACCCAGTCATGACAAAGAAAAAGGCTAGAGCATTTTTAAACACTCCCTTTTGCAGACACATAGGTCAGACTACTTCACTTGGCAAGATCTACTTGGTAAAGGAAAAGAAGGAGGCCATCAGCCTTGTGGTTATGCCCTTTTAATTTTCAAACTGCCTTGGTCCCTGTCCAGATGTAAATTAAGACAATCTAGAAGCTACTCTGCTTACAGTCTCAGTTGAGCACACCAGAGGGAGCAGAAGTCTACTTCTCTCTGCTCCTCTGAGGTCTGCTGCGCCAGGAAAGTGCAGAGCAGTAAAGTGTGTACAAGTGTCCTCCTCACCACTCATATCCACATGATTTTAAACCTTATGTTTGACACCAAAACCAAAATAACTAAAACAACCTAATCTAAAGAGGCTGTGGAGATGATTGTGCTAAGGCCACAATGACACCAACAGGCTCTGACTGTCCTGACCAGCATCTCACACATAGTGTACCTGCCTTGGTGGTCCTTGCACTTTGTAAACACTGCTTTGCCTGGACTGTGCCTAACCCAGGTTGCTGTGCTGGACTGTTTGCTCCTCTTGTTCAGAGCTGGGTATGTCTGAACAACATAACAAGGAAATAACCAAGCCAGGCTAGATAAGAACAAGTTAGGTAATGAGGCCAGCCCAGCTGTATTGAAATGCTGAACCAAGAGCTCAAAGGGAGTAATGTAGTTTTACATTTGTAACCCTTGCCAGATAAGATTATCACAGAAAGATTTCTAGGAGAACTTGTAGCATATAGGTCAAGAGGGGGAAAAATGAAGCTATCTGTTCTTGGGCAGTCCTTAAAGACAAGTGGAGAGCATGTGAAATGCTACAATTTCAGTATGCCTCCATTTTACTAAAATGCTGTTAGAGTACACAGAAACAGAAGCATGTACTCAGAACTGAGATTTTTGGAAGCTATTTCTTCTCATATTTAGGGGACAGGTTGCTTGAAGAGATGCTTTATTGCTAGGGTGATGACTCTCACACTGCTGCTTTTGTATTGCACTTTAGTGAGGGGTGGAGCAAAAGCAATCTCTCAAAGTTTGTCTTTAAGAAAGATGATGGTAAAGACAACAGGTCAAGGATTTTCCCAAGTACTAGAGCTACAAGCATGTCAGAACAGCAACAACAACAAAAATTAGTCTTTCTAGGTTCCCTTTTCATTGGCATCCTCTTTAAGCATGCTTTCCAACAGCATTACTCTTCCCATGAAGACTTTTATTTTCTGTTGCTTTGTTGGGGGGGGTTATTTGTTTGTTTCCCCCTTTTTTCTTGGAAGTCAAACCTTCCCTTTCAAATCATCTAATTCTGCAAGATATTGTTACTTGAAGGAAGAGGAATAAAGCAAGCAGCAGATCTGTCTTCAAATGCAAATGCCCTCTTCCAGTCATGCGTGTGTGTCTGCTCTGGGAGCATGCTTAACCCTCTGCAAAAAATTCCTAGCCATATCAGCTTTCATATTCTCATTTTTCTTTGTGAATAATGACTGTCTCTTTTCTTATGTTACACTTGTGTGCCCAGCTATTCAGTTTCTGCTTTTTTCACAAGGGAAAAGCTATGATCTTAATATCATGGGATGATACTGCAGTATATTATTTTCCTGTGCCTCTGTGTTGCAGGTGAACTACTGAATGAAGAACGTTCAGGCAACACCCTCTCTCTTTTTCCTTCAGAGTTGGAAGTATGCAGATTTTTCACTTCTTGACTACTACAAAAGAGCTTTCTAGTGGATTATATGGCTATTGCTAACTAACTCTATATTCAAACACAAATTGCTAGCCTCTTTGTGCCTCTTTATGGTGCTCAGCAGGACTAGATATAGCTCAGAAAAAGCCTTTCAGCAATGTTGCCAAGCAGGTACTGATTTCATGAAAGAAAATATGCATAGGGTAAAGTGATTTCTGGAAGTGCAAGCACATAGCAAAGTCTTTATGCAGAGCTGAATCATGAAGAGTCCATGTGCAGTCTCTACAGGGACTGCATGGCAACCAGCAACAGAACAAGGGGACACAGTCTCATGTTGTGCCAAGGGAGGTCTAGGGTGGATGTTAGGAGGAAGTTCTTCCCAGAGAGAGTGATTGGTATTGGAATGAGCTGCCCAGGGAGGTGGTGGAGTTGCCATCCCTGGGGGTGTTGAAGAAAAGCCTGGGTGAGGCACTTAGTGCCATGGTCTAGTTGACTGGCTAGGGCTGGGTGCTAGGTTGGACTAGATGATGCTGGAGGTCTCTTCCAGCCTGGTTGATTCTGTGATTCTATGATTCAATAATGTCTTAGGAGTGGCAAGGAAGTGATTAGCTTTCTGCTGACAGCCCCATCTACCAGTCTTAGTATCTCTACCTCCAATACAGTAATTCTGAAAAGGAAGCCTTTCCATACAGGTTACACATTCTCAAGAGCAGTCTCTTCAGCTCAGCTGATGCGTTCAGCCAGATGCACGAGATGCAACACTGCATTTTCATCAGGGAAAATACTTTGCCTGTAGCAGCCTATGTTGCAGAAGAAAGGTTTGACATGCACAGTGAAAGGCGGTGCTTGCTCCCCTGAGGAATAAATCACAGGTTTCAAAGTCCAAAAGAGAAATTGCTGCAATTCCATTTTGGATACAAACTTCCCACAGCCATGTACAACTTTCCCCATGTAGGATTACAGCAGTGATTCTTAGTTTTACAAGACTTGGTAAAATCCAGCTTTGCTCAGCAACTGCTATGTGCAAAGCACAGGAGCTTTCCTTACCTTACAGGATGTACGTGAAACATTATTCCCTGCCTACAAACCCCCAAAAACCCAAAGCTGTTGTTTCTCTGCACACTTGCTGCTTCCCCTCAAGGACAGAATCTTGGGGGTTTCATGTAATTTGTATGAAAATGTAATGCTTTCCAGCTCTTTCATTTATGTTATGCAAAGTCAGTACTCTCCTCTCCAGAATTTAAAGCATACTCAGTGAAACTTGACAGGTAAGGGAGGGTAGGTGGAGGAAGGTCTTAGAGGTCTGAGAAAGTGAATATAATTTACAATGCCTAAAACCATAAAATCTCATTAAATATGTAAAGCCAGCAGAGCTACCACGAGAGGAAACTAGGTAGGGCTGGCCCCAAGCATAGAGGATGTGCTCCACAGAGACTCCCTGGTGACCTTCAGTGGGGAGAGAACTGTGTGTAGGTGAGCTTTCCCCCACCAAAGCAGAAGTCTTGTGGGGCATTTGTCAGCAAGGTATGCTGCTGGGACAGCTCTCTGGTTCCCCTCTCTCTTTGTCAGTAGTGGACAAATATATATGCAGATGCCATACTTTATCCATATTCCCCTCTCTCTTTGTCAGTAGTGGACAAATATATATGCAGATGCCATACTTTATCCATATTCCCCTCTCTCTTTGTCAGTAGTGGACAAATATATAGGCAGATGCCATACTTTATCCATATTCCCCTCTCTCTTTGTCAGTAGTGGACAAATATATAGGCAAATGCCATACTTTATCCATATTCCCCTCTCTCTTTGTCAGTAGTGGACAAATATATAGGCAGATGCCATACTTTATCCATATTCTCCTCTCTCTTTGTCAGTAGTGGACAAATATATAGGCAGATGCCATACTTTATCCATATTCTCCTCTCTCTTTGTCAGTAGTGGACAAATATATAGGCAGATGCCATACTTTATCCATATTCCCCTCTCTCTTTGTCAGTAGTGGACAAATATATATGCAGATGCCACACTTTATCCATCACACCAGTGCTTTGGTTGGGAGTGACTGCAGAGAAACCATTATCCTGTTGTGTAAGATTTAAAGACCATTCTAGTGAAGTAGCCATGATTGCTTGCAGTTTCTGCTGTGAATCTGATCACCTACTGTTCTGTGCATACAGGTAGGGTATAGCAAGTGTAGCTGCCCTCTGTCCTGTGATCCATCATGGCCCAAGAAAGCCCATTATTGGGCAGACTTTATCTTTGTCTCTCATTCTGCTTTGAAATGATTTCCCTGAGTCCTCCCAAATGAATTCTAATAAAAGCATTATTAAAATGCTAAGCCAAGGAAGTGCTCTATTTCAATAAACAGATTTTTCTGTGCCATTTTTGAGTTTTCCCAAGCATATCACACTCAGGCTGCAGATGGGGCCCATTTCTCTGATTTGAGTAGAAGAACAGTGTGCCTGAAGACCCCAGGCACCCACAGAGACATGTACACAAGCAGATAGCAATCGTAGGATCACAGAATGTTAGGGATTGGAAGGAAGCTTCAGAGATTATCCAGTCCAACCCCTCTACCAAAGCTGGATGAGCTAGGGCAGGCTGCACAGGAACACCTCCAGGCGGGTTCTGAATGTCTCCAGAGAAGGAGACTCCACAATCTCTTTGGGCAGCCTCTTCCAATGTTCTGTCTACTCACTGTAAAGAGCTTACACTTCATGATTAAATCATACAGGCTTTGGCAAACTACACAGAATGGATTCCAATGACTTCCAAATGCCCACTATTCACACAGTCACAGAATGCCAGGTTGGAAGGATCCCAACCTTTACAGGTAATGGTGTAGTTTAAATGAGATGGTCTAGTACCCAGTTAAGCTGAGTCTTAAAACTGTCCAGTGTAGGGGAATCCACTACTTCCCTTAGGAGATTATTTCAATGTATAACTGTTCCCATGGTGAAAAATTTTCTTCTGAAGTCCAATTAGAATCTCCCCAAGAGTAACTTGTACCCATTATGCCTTCTCTTTTCCATGGGACTTCTTGTAAAAAGGGAGTCTCAGTCATCCTGGTAGCCACCTTTTGTGTTCCAATACATGGTAATAAGTTCTCCCCTAAGCCTTCTCTTCTCAAGGCTTCACAAACCCAATTCTCTTTGCCTTTCCTCATATAGCAGGTCTTCCAGGCCTCTGATCATTCTTGTGGCCCTTCTCTGGACACTTTCCAGCCTGTCTACATATTTTTTTGTACAGTGGGGTCCAAAACTCCATGCAGCTGTCTAGGTGTGGCCTGACAAGCCCTGAGTAGAGAGAAATAATGACTTCTCTATCACTGCTGGTGACGTCCTTGCTGATGCAGCCCAGCATCCTGTTGGCTCTCTTTTCCACTGCAGCACACTATTCATCTATTCTCTTAAAGGGGCACTAAATGTGTGTGATTTTCTATGTTATTAATTGAAATCCATCCTTGTGCTTTTAGTTCCTTACTTTCTTCACTGAGAGAGTCATTGGCTACTGGAATGGGCTGCCCGGGGAGGTTGTGGAGTCGCCGTCCCTGGAGCTGTTCAAGGCAGGACTGGATGTGGCACTTGGTGCCACGGTCTAGCCTTAAGCTCTGTGGTTAAGGGTTGGACTTGATGATCTATAAGGTCTCTTCCAACCTTGGTGATACTGTGATACTTCCCCCCCACACACACCTTTCTGTTCAGGTGAAAAAAAATTGTTCCATCTTAAACATGGCACTCAGCTTCTCAACTTTACTATGGATATGAAAAAAGCTCACAAGACTTATACCTGGCCCTGTGCAGTTCTCTGAAATACAAGGTATAGTGGAAGAGCTGTCACAAGCCTTACAGCAAGTATGAAACAACAAGAAGGACAAAACTCTGGGGTTTTTCCTTTGCATGCTTCACATCTGATCAATTTACAGCGTGACAGTCTTCCTAGCAAGCCTTCCTTCTCACTGTGTAAAGCTCTGGTATTCAAGCATTTTTGAGTGATAATTCAATAGGATTAAATTACACTCATGTGACAGCTCAACCTTACTAATGAGGTACATTTCAGTAAACTGTTGACAGAACTGTCTGTAAGGCTCCTTTAATTTACCAACATGTAACAACATGGGAAAAGCATTAGTCAACCAGATGAAGATGAATAAGCATTGGGGTCTGGGGGCTTTTTACATTAACACATGACAACCTGAAAGTGTTTTTGTCACTTGCTCTATTTAGCCCAAGGCAGCCACTGAATAACTGGTACCTGTTAGTGTGATTGACTTACCAAAGCAACAGAAGGGATTACATTTACAAATGTCTGTGCAGAAAACATGCCAGAGAAGTGTCTGTCTTTTTTTTTCTTAAAAGATAACAGTTGTTTTGTGGGAAGATCTTGCAGCTACAGCCAAGCTGAAAGAACTTTTGCATCTCTTCAAACTGCCTGTGAGATTGCTACAGTATTTTGTTTCAGAAGTTAAGACTAGGCTCATTTTTCACCTTGTTTAAAACATATATTTCACAGTATCACAGTATCACCAAGGTTGGAAGAGACCTCATAGATCATCAAGTCCAACCCTTTACCACAGAGCTCAAGGCCAGACCATGGCACCAGGTGCCACGTCCAATCCTGCCTTGAACAGCTCCAGGGACGGTGACTCCACCACCTCCCCGGGCAGCCCATTCCAGTGTCCAATGACTCTCTCAGTGAAGAACTTTCTCCTCACCTCAAGCCTAAATTTCCCCTGGCACAGCCTGAGGCTGTGTCCTCTTGTTCTGGTGCTGGCCACCTGAGAGAAGAGAGCAACCTCCTCCTGGCCACAACCTCCCCTCAGGTACTTGTAGACAGCAATAAGGTCTCCCCTGAGCCTCCTCTTCTCCAGGCTAACCAATCCCAGCTCCCTCAGCCTCTCCTCGTAGGGCTGTGCTCAAGGCCTCTCCCCAGCCTCGTCGCCCTTCTCTGGACACGCTCAAGCATCTCAATGTCCCTCCTAAACTGGAGGGCCCAGAACTGAACACAGGACTCAAGGTGTGGTCTAAGCAGTGCAGAGTCCAGGGGCAGAATGACCTCCCTGCTCCTGCTGACCACACCATTCCTGATGCAGGCCAGGATGCCACTGGCTCTCTTGGCCACCTGGGCACACTGTTGGCTCATGTTCATTTCCATACCACTGTTGGTAAGCAATAGTAGATGCACCATTTTACTAAGCAGAAAATGTAAGAGGAAGAGAGAAGGATTCAGAGATGCTCCATGTCTTCCAGTAACACAAACCCACTCTTCATGTATATGAGGTTTTTCCATACACACTGCCATTAGCATGCTTAAATAGAAGCTGAGGGATATTTCAGGAAGGGATGGTATCATTAAACAGGGAAACTAAAATGCATATGAAAGTGAAGACAAAGCAATGCCAGTAACTTTAAATGTGCCGTTTCCTGTAGGTATAAATTAATGCAGGCAACTTTAAAGGTGTGATGAAAAGTCTCTCTTGCCTGATGCACTCTCCTGAGCTATCTGCTGCATTTTTAAAACTACAAAAGTTAAATACTTGCAAAGAGCCTAAGGAAAACATATTGCACCAAGACTTATGGTAAGTGATCCACTAAAGGAAAAGTTTGTCTTATCTGTTTAATCAAGTTGCATATTCAGTGGGGGCAGGGAATGGTATTTATTCTCTTCCTCTTAAGTATCACCCAGTGCAATGTGTGAGTTTACTTCCCTAAGAGGGACTGTCTGCTTCAGAAGAATTAAAACTTTCCCTGATGGAAGGGATTTAAAAAGACAGCTGAACAAGAAACCAGGTCTTCCAATAGAGTGGAAACAAAATAAGCATCCTAAAATAAGACTGTGGTTGAGGGCTGAAAGAGAACAGATTTTGTAGGCTTACCAAAAGAGAAAAACTGAAAGGCTAAATTCACCTGGATGGGAATCAGAGCCTGAAACCACATAGCTGTCCAATTACATTGAATTTCAACAGTGTGAAAAGAGGAGAAACAAAAGAGGCATTAAATTAATCTTGCTATGAGAAAAGCTGATGAGGTTAAGTGATAAATAACCACTGAGTCTTTCAAGAGATCCATCTGTTCCTTTTTTTTCAGATTTGTGCTAGTCTGCTACAATGTGTGGGCTCCTATCACCTTAATTTTTTCCATCTGCACTGGCTGTACTATCTGAACTCACCACTTCTTTCATCTGTTCTTAATTCAAGCATAACATAACCTCACCAGTGCAATCCTATTGTCTGTGATCACAGAGTTAAAAATCCTGGTTTTGGCAGTAGTTAACAGCCCTCACCAGTCTCCTCAGCATTTCAGACTGGTAAATATAATTGACAAAATGAAAAAGGGCTAAAGGGGCAACAGTGGAGGAGCAACAGAACTGCCATTTTCTTGTGCTCAGTGTCCTCCTTCTCACCTCTCTGTCACTTAAACAATGATACCCAGGCTCTATAAAACAACAGATCCATAGTATAGCACAGACACAACACTAAGGACAACTTGAGTGCATAGTAACCTACATTCTGGTCCCCTCACACCTACCATGAAAAACACCCTACAAGAGTAAAAACTCTGAGGATCTGGTGCTAGCAGGCACTTTCTTAGGCTTCAGTGTGTCATAGAATTAACCAGGTTGGAAGAGACCTCCAAGATCACCCAGTCCAACCTAGCACCCAGCCCTAGCCAGTCAACCAGACCATGGCACTAAGTGCCTCAGCCAGGCTTTTCTTGAACACCTCCAGGGATGCTGCCTCCACCACCTCCCTGGGCAGCCCATTCCAATGGCAAATCGCTCTCTCTGTGAAGAACTTCCTGCTAACATCCAGCCTATAAATCCCCTGTTTTTCAAGCCTCTTTGTCCTCTGTCAGCTCTCCCTTCTCACCTCCCCCTTGCAACTCTCCTCTCTGTACAGCTGCAGGGTTGATGATCTGCACGGGCTGTGCTCTCCTTTACAGCAAGTAATGGCTAGCCAAGAACTCTGACTGCATTTGTAAGACTGTTTTGAAAATGTATAGGGAAATGTCTCAAATGACAAATATCCAGGAGGAAGAGGGGAGGGGAAGGGCAATTGTCAGACATAGAAGAGCTCATTTAAAATTGTTTCTGAAGACCCCTGCACCTTGTAATCCCAGTGATGGCTGATTGAAAGCACTGATGCCACAAAAATGGAGTAGAAAAATAGATGCATGCAGTGCTGATAATGTATCTTTTTCAACACTTTGAGTCTCTGGGGCTAGAAAGGGCTGGTGCATGACTTTGCCTCTTCCTTTTTTCCTCCATTCAGATGTAAGTCTATTTATTATGCAGCAGGCTGAAATCTCTTTAGCAGAAAGTTAACTTCCCACACACACATTGAGTTTTGCTACTTACTGGAAAGTGGTATTACTTACAAAGCTTTTGTTATGGCCATACCAGCTCACAGTAACAGTGAATTATTTGAAGGATTTGAAGGATGGTCAACACTATTACCTACATTTTATATATGGCAGGACTTGGGTTCAGAAGCTGATGCATTCAAACTTGGTGACTTGTGTGATGAATTATGCAGAAGTAATAATCTGTATTAATTTTGATACCCAGGCAAAGATTGTTAATAACAATGATCAGGTTACCTGCCTGGTGAATGTGGGGCAGGCTGTGGATGGAGTCTACCTGAACTTCAGCAAAGCCTTTGACACTGTCTGCCACAACAAGCTCCTGGCAAAGCTGGCAGCTCATGGCTTGGACAGATTCACTCTGGTATGGGTCAAGAACTGGCTGGAAGGCTGGGCCCAGAGAGTGGTGGTGAATGGTGCCACATCCAGTTGGCAGCTGGCACTAGTGCTGTGCCCCAGGAATCAGTCCTGGGCCCAGTCCTGTTCGATATCTTTACTGATGAGGGGATTGAGTCCATCATCAGTAAGTCTGCAGATGACACCATGCTAGGAGCAGGTGTGGAGCTGTTAGAGGGTAGGAGAGCCCTGCAGAGGGACCTTGCCAGGCTGCATGGATGGGCAGAGGCCAATGGAATGAGATTTAACAAGGCCAAGTGCAGGGTTCTGCACTTTGGCCACAACAACCCCAAGCAGCACTACAGGCTGGGGACAGAGTGGCTGGAGAGCAGCCAGGAAGAAAGGGACTTGGGGCTACTGGTAGATAGTAGCTGAAGATGAGGCAGCAGTGTGCCCAGGTGGCCAAGAGAGCCAATGGCATCCTGGCCTGGATCAGGAACAGTGTGGCTAGTAGCCTGTTCCTGGTAAACTTGAGGCAGTCGAGTTGCCAGGCAGTTCAGGATGCAATGAGGCAGCACAGCACACCGTGCTACCTGCTCATCCTTTTTTATCAACACAGCCTGAGATTAATGGGCTTTTGGACACAGATTAGCCAGTCAGAATGGCACAAACTTAACAGTATGTCTGATTTATTCTACCCTGAATCAAGAAGTATCTGAAAATTCAGGAAAAAAATCAAGGGCAGGATTGTATATTCAGGAATAGTTTCAGCAGGTTTCCAGGGAACACAGGCAGGAATCTTGTAAAGCTGTTCCTGCTCATGAGTACTTGACTGCTAACAGAAACCTGAACTACATTTGCGAGGAGAGGTGCTCTTCCAGAGAGCAGAGTTTACAGGTTTTCCCCCTTTTTTTCCTTCAACCAAAAATACTTGGAAGAAGTGGGATGTAAGAAACCAGTCTAATCATCTGTCTGAAGAAAAGCAGCCTTTTTATCCCATGCATTGGCAAAAAAAAACAAACATAAAAATGAGGGAAAGATAAGCCACTGACTGTGCTTATTCACTTTTGGATGACACAAGGCAACATAGATATAATCATAGAATGGTTTAGGTTGGAAGGGATCTCAAGGATCATCCAGTTCCAACCCCCCGCCATAGGCAGGGACACCTCCCACTAGAACAGGTCACTCAAGGCTTCATCCAACCTGGCCTTGAACACCTCCAGGGAGGGAGCAGCCACAATCTCCCTGGGCAACCTGTGCCAGTGTCTCACCACCCTCACTGCAAAGAACCCTTTCCTAAAGTCTATTTTGAATCTCCCCTCTGCCAGTTGAAAGCCATTACCCCTTGTCCTGTCATTACATCCATGAACTTGCACCAGTTCTCTTTCATAATGAGTCAGTACCTAGGAACATCCATGGAGTATGAGTTTTTCTCACATATCATGACTTTTTCAGGTACAATAAATGATGCTAGGGAAGTGATTCTAATTGAATGAGATTAAAGACCTAATTATATAGGCTCTGTGAGTACATCACAACCATCCAGAAGTAGATTCACTTGTAGATTAAATTTGTATTTCACTGGCACATCAACAATATGCCTGAATTCATATTCAGTATTGCTGTCCTTTCTCTACAGGTCAGTTCAGAACCTGTAGTAAGACACTGGAATGCCAGAAAATCAGTGATATTGAGTGCTTCGTTCCCACAAACACCAACATACACACGGAGCTTGTTGGCAATAGCCTCTCCAGCACCCTCAGAAAGTCCATGGGTCTCACAGAGTGGACTTCAATCAGCCTCCCTTGCTCCATCCCAGAAGGGAAGGACAGCAATGCCACCACATACTCCTGACAGTGTTCCTGTGCAATTAGAGAGCTGAATCTTGAGGTTATTCTCTCTGCGGGGGGATGTTCATGAGTTATTAATTTACTAAATGCCCATTGCTGTCCCAAATCTCTTATCTGGAAGAGTCCCCTAGGTCACTCTACCAGTAGCAGTGCCTTTGAGAGTAATATCTGCCAAAAATGCACTGTCCTGGTCTAGAGGCCATACAGGCAGCTGCCAGAAATGGCATTCAGCTCTGTCCTCTCCTGTTTGCCTCCAGATCCATGAACACAAGTGTGCCCTCCTGTCTCCATTAACCAAGGGTAACCTCTTGGGCAGAAGTTCTGAACTGAGACAGGTGCAGCACTTGCACATGAGGCATCTGCTCAGCACTATGACTTCTGCCTGCAGGTGTGGGCCTGGGCACCTGTGGAGCCACAACCATCGGTAACCCCCACGTGAAGGCATCTCACAGCTAATGCAAGCACCTGAATAAAAGCAACCACTGCTTCCTAGGTATCCTTCTTGGGAAATGGCTCAGGTCCTAACTTGTCCTTCAGAACATACCCTTATTCATATTCCTGCAGCACCTAACACAAGACAGACAAGAGGTACCACTTCTAGGTAGTCCTAAAAAGTACAGTGCCTACCCTGAAAAATACACATAGCTTGCTGGCAATAGATGCCTTTGACTTGCTCCAAGAGCACAGCTGGGTATGCAGAGCATGGCTATTTTGCTCCATCACACACCTCAGGGAGAAAAGTGTGCCCTAAGATGCTATTGCAGCTGTTATGCTGCTCCTTCAGCTCAGAGCACTGACAACTTCAGGTCTGCTGCCCTTATCTGGTACAGGATCTGCCAGCCAAAAGATGACACACATGCCTTGTTATAATGAATTGCTTCATTACAACTTTGGCAATACGTAATACTTTGTATTTGCTACCAGCATCAAAGCAGTAGAACATGGAAAAAAAAAACATCCATTACCCTGAGAGAAACGTCTGTGGTTACCATAAATTCCTGATAAAGAAATGAAGTAGGTTCAAGTTTAATCACACCAGCAGTAAATCAAATATCAAATTTAAAACAACGAATTACAAAGAGCCTCCTCGCAGTCACTTAGCACTGATAAATTAGTAATGTAAGATTAAATTATTCATATCTTTCTTTCTCTCTTTTTTTTTTCTCCTTAGGACTATAATGATATACTGTACACAGCACTGATAATTTACTTAGGCTGAGTCCATTCATTTAATTATGCTGCTAAACTTGGTAGGCCAATTGGTCATCATGAGAGTTTCCAGGCAAGCTAATCACAAATATATAGAACATGTCCCTTATTGTCCCCAGCGGCTAAGTGCTAAAATGCTATTTAGTGCTCAGAAGGTTAATGTCCTGCTTATGTAAATTGTCCAATTTAACATTCAGCAGCAGTATCATAAATTCTGGCTCCAGGATTTCATTAAACGTATGTTCAAACTAGTTGACCTTAAAGGTTAACAAGCACAAGTTAAACAGGACAATTATTTAACTCAGCTTCTTATCAAGAGACTGGAGCTCTCTTAGCCATTTAATAGGTATGCATACTTCACAATTAGAATTCTTAAAAGGGCTCTGATAAGCGGCAGGTCATGAATTTTCATAAGGGTGTCAGATAATAACTATTTATCTGCACTTGTTTTTCTTTCTTATAAACTTAAACTTTGATCTTAACATTCAATTAGAAATGATTCCACAGAGGAAGACGAGGTGACTCAAGGAGCCTGTCCTCACATCCATTTGAATCCAAATGAAGCCTGGAAAACACTGCATCCGTATTGTCTCCTGCAGACAGAAATGAGTTTGCACGTCAGCGACCTGCTCCTCGCACGAAAAGCGTTGGGGTGGTCGCGAAACACCGACTGCCAGGTTATTACATCAGATTAACCGCCGCGGTTTTGTGTCAGTCACAGGGAAAAAAGGTCCCCCTGTACACCACGAGAGAATTGGTGTTGCACACAATCAACTTGCCTCTTACTATGGTGAGCAAAGATGAAGATGGATCGGCTGAGAATGTTTCTTTTCTGCATAGCCTCCTTTCCTAAGGCTCTTGTGCGAGATGAACAACAGCAGCTCCTGAAAGCGGCTGCCACAGCCACCGCTACCTGTGGCAGCAGTGATGCATTGAGAGCAGCCCCTCTGCTGACATTTCAAATCCCGAACTTGTAGCTTCTAAATGCAACAAGATCAAGCCATAGCTTCAGGGATACATTAAAACAGTAAACACACACAAGAAATCTCAGGAGCTGACAGTAACTACATTCCAAGGAAGTTGCAAGAAACTTCTTTTTTCTTTTCTTTGTTTGTTGTTTTTTTTTCCCAAGCACAGTGGTATGAAGTGGCTTTATTTTCAGATAAAATAGCAACTACAAGCAGTTTTATACACCATGCAAATCATAGAATCATAGAATCAAGCAGGTTGGAAGAGACCTCCAAGATCATCCAGTCCAACCTAGCACCCAGCTCTGTCCAATCAACTAGACCATGGCACTAAGTGCCTCACCCAGGCTTTTCTTGAACACCTCCAGGGATGGTGCCTCCACCACCTCCCTGGGCAGCCCATTCCAATGCCAATCACTCTCTCTGGCAACAACTTCCTCCTAACATCCAGCCTATACCTCCCCCAGCATAACTTGAGACTGTGTCCCCTTGTTCTGTTCCTGATTGCCTGGGAGAAGAGATCAACCTCCACCTAGATACAACCTCCCTTTAGGTAGTTGTAGACAGCAATGAGGTCTGCCCTAAGCTTCCTCTTCTCCAGGCTGCACACCCCCAGCTCTCTCAGCCTCTCCTCACAGGGCTGTGTTCCAGGCCCCTTGCCAGCTTTGTTGCCCTTCTCTGGACACATTTCAGTACCTCAACATCTCTCTTGAGGAAAAAAAAAGGGGTAGGAGGGGGAGAAAACAAGTTGCTGTTTGAGAGAGAGATAAAGTATTTTCCTTTTTGAATATTATGCTTTCATCCACTCATAATATGAGGGTTTCTTAGTGCAAAATTTTAGCCTTGAGGTTGTCTTTTGCAAAATAGGATGAACTGACACTTGAAAGGTAGGGTTTAATGTTTTTTCAGTAGTACCTAAACCAAATGTAACTCAGTTGGGAGTAAATCCATGAAGAGAGGTAGCTGACTGCATGCCTTCCAGTATTTTATTTGAAAAGTTCCCTATCCTAGAAGAAATAAGAGAAATAAACATTTTGGCTGCCAGGACAAATGCTCAAGAATAGTTATGTCAGCCTCAAGAGGAAGGGACTCAGAGTCCATACTTGCACTATGTTTAAGCAGCACAGGGAAGTATGACATAGTCTAATTTTGTGATATCAGATTACTTCTGGGTGGTTTACCAGAGTTGTTTCCTAAAAGCAATATAATGATGGCAAAAGAGTAGACTGGCAAAGCAGCAGGCATTCCTCTTTCTGAAGGTTATTGAAAACCTTGAAGAAGGAAAAGAATTTTCTAGCATCCTGAATGACAGCATTTTATGACCTCATATGTGGCTCTTTTTCCAAACTTCATCTTTTGAATTCTGGCTTCAAATTCTTCCTGAAAGAGGACATAAATAAAATTGAATGGCTAATGGACTAAAAACACTTATGATCAGGTTTTCATAACGAACATTATTAATGGCTTCCTTTGCACATGCACTGACATATAGTGCAATACTCATTTCTAAAGTAAGATTTAGAGCCCTATTTGCAATAAAAAGCTAACAGATGCAAATAAAAAATAAGACATTCCATTACACAGCCACATGCAATGGATTTCTATTAAGGAAAACCAGAAACAGTTTCTACTAGCTGCAAAAAGAGCTTCCACAGAGCTTCATCAGAACCACACATATGTATGTGGGGTTGACATGCATCTTCTCAGACAGACATGACAAACTTGAGTCTGATCTTAAATAGTAATACACACCATAGAATTTTGAATCTCCTAAAAAATCACATTGAGACAGTTGTGACATAGAAATAAAAGCTGGATTTCCTGCTGCCACCATGATACTCCCTGGCAGCCACTTTCCTAGGAAGCAAATGAAAACCCTTCCAGCATGGGGAGGCTCATTCCCCGTGCAACAGAAGACTGAACAGCTCCATGTGCCTCATGGCTGATGAGACCAAGCTATGTGGTGCAGCAGACGCACTGGAGGGCAGGGATGCCATCCAGAGGGACCTGGACAGACTGGAGAGGTGGGCACAAGCCAATCTCATGAGGTTCAACGAGGCCAAGTGCAGCGTCTTGCATCTGGGCCGGGGCAATCCCAAGCACAAATCCAGGCTGGGCAGTGAGTGGCTGGAGAGCAACCCTGAGGAGAGGGACTTGGGGGGACTGGTGGACAAGAGGCTCAACATGAGCCAGCAGTGTGCACTTGCAGCCTGCAGGGCCAACCAGAGCCTGGGCTTCATCAGAAGTGTGGCCAGCAGGTCGAGGGAGATGATTCTCCCCCTCTATTCTGCTCTGCTGAGACCCCATCTGGAGCCCCCATTACAAGAAGGATGTGGATGTGCTGGAGCATGTCCAGAGAAGGGTCACTGGGATGCTCAGAGGGCTGCAGCAGCTCTGCTGTGAGGACAGACTGAAAGAGTTGGGGCTGTTCAGTCTGCAGAAGAGGAGGCTCCCAGGTGACCTTCTTGTGGCCTTCCAGTATCTGAAGGGGGCCTATAAAAAAGCTGGGGAGAGACTTTTTAGGCTGTCAGGGAGTGACAGGACAAGGGGAAATGGAGCAAAGCTGGAGGTGAGGAGATTCAGACTGCTTAGTAAGCATTTGTTTCATGCTCACAAGTACTGATGGAGAGGTTTCATGTGCTGAGAGTTCACAGCTGAATAGAGATTTGGAAACTTTATGTCAGACTCTTTTTTGAAACTGACTGGAATAGGATAACTTACAGCAATAAGGTGTTTTTGAAGGCAAATATATAAAATTCTAGTATTAAATGAATTGTGAGAATAGACACAGTTGCTGATGTATCACAGAAAGAGTGAGTGGCACTGGAATGGGCTGCCCAGAGAGGTGGTGGATTCACCATTCCTGGAGGTGTTCAAGAAAAGCCTGGGTGAGGCACTTAGTGCCATGGTCTAGTTGACTGGCTAGGGCTGGGTGCTAGGCTGGACTGGATGATCTTGGAGGTCTCTTCCAACCTGCTTGATTCTGCGATTCTATGTAGGGCAAGCAAAATTGAAAGTGAAGGTCAAGTCAAGCTAAAGCCCAGAATCTCCCAGTCTTATAGTTAAATAAAATATATTAGTAAAATTTTATGCTGGCTCAATATGAAATTCTTCTCTACCTCCTACACCATTGTACAAGAGTATTATCTCATCCTCCTCAATTATCCAAATAAAGCTTTTGCGTTGCAGCTACAATAATGTTTTTGGCTAACCCTTCTGCATCTCTATTTTATAGTGACTTTTATGGCTGATGTGAAATCACCGCAGTGAAGTTTCACCTGCTTTTGTGAAGAGAGTTATAATAATTAATAAAGTAGACACAGGAAGATTTTACAGCTTGAGATAATAATTAGGCATAATTTAAACAGTTTCAGGTAACAAATAGATAAATCTTTTAAATAAAAATGTACATAAACTTCTCTGAGACTCTTGTGTAGTAATAAATGATTCACCTTTTCATTAATCACCTTAGAGAATTATCTTCTCATGGACAGAATTTACAGGAACTGTCCCTGCATAACCCTCAGTACCTACAGGCTAAGTCACTATTCTGGCACTTCTGCCACTTTTGGAAGCTTTTGTTACCTTTTGGGCATTAAACATTTGCATTATCTTCTACTACAGACAGGCTGAAGTGACTGCAGTAGGAGAACTTTCTAAGCATACCTGAATTTGCCTTTTCTTTTCTAAGCATTCTTTTAAATTATCAGATGTGATGAATATGGCTGATAGTAATTTAAGTGGAAAAAGAAAGATCCAAAACCTTGAAGATGTGGATAAAATATTGACTATTTTGTTCTCCCATCTGCCTCCTTGACAAGTCTTTAAACATTTAAAATCTACTCAGAACATTAAACCACATTTTTGGGCACAAGCTCTTCTTCTCATTTGCTCACTGTAACTCCGGCTACCTACTGTGATTCAGATCATGGATGTGAAGATATGGAGAAAATCTGCCAAGAATTCATGAACTCCCATTATTAGTTCATGTTTTGAACTTGTTTGTGTCAGGTAATATATCCCTACCATAATTTGCTCCCATGAAATATGGGAAAATGAATGGTCATTGAGCCTGCATGAATGAATTAGTGAGGAAGAAACAGACAGGAATGCAAGATTTAACTAGCAGGTACATTAAGCCCTTTTATCTCTCTTTCATTTTCTCTCTTACAAGGAAAGCCTGAGGCCTGGGGCTGTTTAGTTTGGAAAAAGGAAGACTGAGAGAGGACTTTGTCAGTGTCTACAAATATCTGAAGGGTGGCTGTCAGGAGGATGGAGCCAGTCTCTTTTCAGCGATAGGACTAGGGGCAATGGACATAAACTCTATCATAAGAGATTCCATCTCAACACAAGACAAAAGCTTTTTCCTGTGAAGGTGGCAGAGCACTGGAGCAGGCTGCCTAGAGAGATTGTGGAGCGTCCTTCTCTAGAGATCTTCAAAGCCCACCTGGATGTGTCCCTGTGTGACCTGCCTTAAGTGGTCCTGCTTTGCAGAGGGGTTGGACTTCATCTCTGGAGGTCCCTTCCAACTCCTATCATTCAATGACTGTATAGTAACCTCTTAAACCAGAAAGCTCTATTTCAAATGGCACCAAAGCATTGATTTGAAGCTAACATATAATAATCAGTAGCTTAGCTATGTGCAGGATAAATTGTGCCAAATAATACAGACAGCTGCAAATTCAAGGACTTACAAGTCAGGAAAATACAGATTAAAGATTACCCAGCATTACTCTATGTCTATGCAACATGATCACAGAATCCCTTAGAATGGAAGAGACCTTCAGGATCATAGAGTCCAACCATTAGTTTCACACTGACAAGTCCTTGACTAAACCAAATCCCTCAGCACAACATCCAATCACTATGAATCGCTATGGTTGGAAAGGAACACCAGGATCATCCAGTCCAACCTTCATCCCAGCATCCTTCATCACTAGACCACAGCCTCAAGCACCACATCCACTCTCCTATTAAACACCTCTGGGGATGGCAACTCCACCACCTCCCTGGGCAGCCTGTTCCAGTGCCTGACCACCCACTCAGTAAAGAACTTCCCCCGAACATCCAACCTAACCCTCCCCTGACGCAACTTGAGGCCAGTGATGATCTGCTGCATTCAATGAGCAAGATTCCACAATTTATTCTTAGCATCATTTTTCAGTCCATAACTCCAAGTCTCAGAAGAAAAGCCCCCCCCCCCCCCCCCCCTTTTTAATGCACATGAGAGTTCTTGTTGGCTTTTCTATTGCTTAGATAGCTAACAGTTGCACAGGTATTCACCTATGTCTGAAAACATGCATTTCTGTTCATAAATACAGGTGTAAAGCTTTGAAAATGTTGTATTTACCTCTTTCTCTCTCTCTCTTTAAAATACTAAGATTTAGTTCAATGTTGGTTGTTTAGCTAAGAGGGCAAATGAAATCCCATGGAAAGAAATAGGAAGTTTCCACCTGACCTTGCTGGGAGTTGGACTAGAACGCTGATAAGGCAAAACATTTGCAGAGGACCAGGTAGCATTTTGTTCTAATTTATTAAATGTCAGTTTATATGAGTTTTATTGAATAAAAGATTACAGCAGTAGTTATTATATGACAGCACAATACTCTGTGATTTACTCATGAGCTACTCTTCTTTCTTCATATGCAAGTCAGGGAGAAAACAGAGTTAAACCAAAGAAATTGAAATGAGAATACATGCTTAAATATTTGGACACTGGAGAGCTTTATCATGCTCATCTTCTACCTGGTGCTATTGATCTTTTCAGTTCAGGAATCAGGCTGTGAATATGACCTACAAAAGGGGCAAAGATTTTGAACTTCATTATAATGGCTTGGGATTCAGTCTCCATTTGAACCCAAAGGGCAATTGTTCAGTGGATATATGTGAGTCAGGGCAAAAAGTGTTCAAAAAGTGAAGAGGAAGGGGGTGGTAGCAGCCATAGGGGAAAGATGGAAAAGAAAACACTGGCTCACAGACCAGTTCATTTGGGATAATATGGGCTCAATACTTGGGAAGGTGCAGCTAATGCCACAGAAACACACAAGGAATGCTACAATGCTCATTTCTAAGTGACACTAATAAGAATTTCTAGCACAGAAGAAGCTGTGTTAGAAATTATGACAATTATTGTTTTCATTTCTACTCTATTGAAATGTAATTATCGACAACTGGAGGTAGCAGGGCTCTGTATGTGCTTCCACATTATATCCAACTACGTCAAAACTGGACTCCTAGCTTTAAGGCTCTCGGTGGCCTGTACTCAGGATATATGAAAGGTTACCCTATAGTGTGATGGTTTGGGTGTTACCTGCCCCCCCCTACTCTTATAAAATCATCCAGACTAGCTTCAGCCGATCTGGAAGTTAAAGAATGGAGATTTATATTTGCAGCTTAGCACAATATACAAGCAGATATTTACAATATTTACACCTATAGGCAGAAACATACAAGTAATACAGAAACACAGCAGCCCTCCCAGAAACCAGAGTCACCAGGAGGGACTCCCAACCACCCTTCCACCTCCTTTCCACCCCTCTACCTTATCCCACTTTGCCTTATGCTCAAGGCAAGTTTGGAGGATCAGCCAGGAGGCAGGATTAGTTACACAGACAGCAGGTTAGGGGGAAAAGTGCAGGCAGCCAGAGACACACAGCAACGGTGTTATCTATGTTTATGCTCTTGTTTTTATACATCTCAGCAAGCCTGTGAGTGAAGTAGACATCACCACTGTTTCCTTTTCACAGCCTATCATCTATTTCTTTTCACCAAAATATTCCAGCTAGCCTGAAACTAGCACATATGGGATGAAAATCACAGCTGGTAACTACAGCATGTCTGACCTTTTTTACAGTAAGGGTAATCTTCTGTATTACCTTACTTGTATATTTCTGCATAGAGCTGTATATATTGCAAATATCTGCTTGTATATTGTACTAAGATGTAAATACAAAGCTTCACTCCTTAACTTCCAGCTGGCTGAGTCTAGTTTGGGTTATTTAATAAGAGTAGGGGGGGCAGGTAATTCCCAAACCGTCAGAAGTGGAAAATTTGTTTATGGTGGTTTTATCTCCAGCATTCCTCAGACCACAGTTTCAATCCAGAGAAACATTCCAGCCAGAGTGTAGGGAGACAATGCCAGCCATTCAAAATGAAGTTTGGTAAACAAATCTGCTGAAGAATGCTTTGGGGTAATGGTTGTGAGGGGAAGTATGCTGTCAGAGATGTGACTTGTTAATTCAATCTGAGGGAAGAAGGTTCAGACCCCTCATTTACTGGAGCCCATTAGAGGGTTTAATCCAAAGATTTCAACATACTTCCAAGACAAATATGCTACCAAGACATGTTCAATAAGGTGTGTGTACTAGGAAATGAGGACTGTAATTGCAATACAGGAAGAGCTTCTTTTCTGTGCAGTTTAATAACCTCCTAACAGTGTCCCTTCTGATGCAACGTGGTTCAGAGATGAAGTGTGCCAAGCAAATGGTGTCTTCATCCTAGCACAGCAGACTTTACCAAATGGTTAGTGCTTATCAGCAAACACAGTATCACAGTATCACAGTATCATCAGGGTTGGAAGAACACCCTAGGATTTGAGCCCTACGGTGTAAAACATTAGGAGTTATGCCTGTTGTAAAGCTTGGGCCTCTTCATTGACATGGGAGGGTTTATGATTTTCTTCTTACTCTGCAGATCACAGCAGAGGTCCAAAATTTTCAGCATGTGATTTCTCTTTCTTTGTAATACTGAATTAGACTGAAATTCTTTCCACACAGCTCTGTTTTGCAGGACAGCTTACGACAGAAACAATAAGTCCAGTACTGTTTGTCCTGAACTGGCACTGAACCAAGACATATATATATATATATTTAGCCTTTACAACCTTTCCTTGTGCAACATTTTTCCTGGCCATGCAATAGTTTGTGTCACTTTTTGCTGACCCACCTGATACTGACGTAACAAACGGAATTTGCTCTCTTGGCTGCCACCCATATCATTAGGGAAAACAAGGAATGATAGAAGCACAAAGGCAAGCCATTGACTGTGCAGAGTAGCAACAAATAACATAGTGATAAAAATGCAAGGTGTAGTAATGAAATGGCATTCTGAAGGTTTTAAAACCTGCAGAAAAGTGAGAAACTACTACATGTAACATTTTTGTCCTGTAGTAATTTTTTTCCTGAGGCACCATCATACGACAAATGAGCTTCAAATACAACACAGTAAACTCAAAATCAAACCTCCAGTCTGAGTTTATTAATGTCTAGGTATGGCACTAGCTTGCACCTCATTTACAATGTAAGCCATTATTCCTTATGTATACATGCTCTTTAAGGTGTCAGTGAATGTGCAGGGAGGAGTAAGGTGTCCCATCCATGTGATCATTGGAATTGGCATTGTAGCCAGGTGGGGGGTGGCCTCTTCTCCCAGGCAACCAGCAATAGAACAAGGGGACACAGTCTCAAGTTGTGCCAGGGTAGGTATAGGCTGGATGTTAGGAAGAAGTTCTTCACAGAGAGAGTGATTTCCCATTGGAATGGGCTGCCCAGGGAGGTGGTGGAGGCACCGTCCCTGGGGGTCTTCAAGAAAAGACTGGATGAGGCACTTAGTGCCATGGTCTGGTTGATTGGATAGGGCTGGGTGCTAGGTTGGACTGGATGATCTTGGAGGTCTCTTCCAACCTGGTCGATTCTATGATTCTATGATTCTATGATCATGCCTCAGACACCAAGCATTTGGGGCAAACCTTCTCAAATACATTACTAGCTATACTTAGATCTACAAACACACTCATCAATGTCCAAGGCTATTTGTACTGCACCTTTAGGGCTCCACAGCATCCTGGAGCTTCTGCTTACCAGCATATTTAATTGTTACAATAAGAGCAGTTCTTGATAACTAACTTTTCTTTGCTTGGTTTAATGTTTTTAAGTAAAGAGTTGCCTAAGAAGATTTGCTTCTTGTACAGTTCTGCTGTTGTGGCTGGTGCTTTTTTCAAGATGTACATCTTGAGCTGCACCAAACTGAGTAGCTGGATGACTGGCAGTGCTGAAGTCTGGTCTTAAAAACTCTGTCCATTTACTGGTTGTGGTTACAGTAATTTTGTGTTACTGAGGTAAGACATTCTCAAACCTAAGGTAAGGGACATTTTTCTTCTTCATGTACATGGTGGATGGTCTGCTCTTCTAAACAGGCAGTGCTAAGACAAATGCTGTAATTGCATCAGGAATGGTGTGGTCAGCAGGAGCAGGGAGGTCATTCTGCCCCTGTACTCTGCACTGCTTAGACCACACCTTGAGTGCTGTGTTCAGTTCTGGGCCCCCCAGTTTAGGAGGGACATTGAGATGCTTGAGCGTGTCCAGAGAAGGGCAACGAGGCTGGGGAGAGGCCTTGAGCACAGCCCTACGAGGAGAGGCTGAGGGAGCTGGGATTGGTTAGCCTGGAGAAGAGGAGGCTCAGGGGAGACCTCATTGCTGTCTACAACTACCTGAGGGGAGGTTGTGGCCAGGAGGAGGTTGCTCTCTTCTCTCAGGTGGCCAGCACCAGAACAAGAGGACACAGCCTCAGGCTGCACCAGGGGAGATTTAGGCTCGAGGTGAGGAGAAAGTTCTTCCCTGAGAGAGTCATTGGACACTGGAATGGGCTGCCCGGGGAGGTGGTGGAGTCGCTGTCCCTGGAGCTGTTCAAGGCAGGATTGGACGTGGCACTTGGTGCCATGGTCTAGCCTTGAGCTCTGTGGTAAAGGGTTGGACTTGATGATCTGTGAGGAAAAAAACCCAAACAACCTCCCCCAAAAACCAAAACTCAGACCACCAAGCCCACGGCAAAACCTATCACAGATCCCCAGGCGCTTAGGCTCCCATCCGCCTCCCACCCCGGAAAGCGCCACCGCGGCCGCCGGCGCCGCTCGGCTTCCCGGAACCTTCGGAGCGGGGACGCAGATCCGCGGAGCGGGGGCCGGGCCGGAAGGCGATAGAGAAGGACCCTGGGGAAGATGGCGGCTGCCGTGGGGGGCCCACGTGGAGGTGAAGCTGCGGCGGGCAAGGAGGCGGACAGCGGTAACAGCACTCCTTACCCAACGGGGCGGGAGGGCGCTGAGCTCGGGGTCCTGCCTTCTCGGACGGGCTGCTAGGGGCTTCCCAGTTTCCACTGTGGGCCACCTCCGGCCTCGATAAGGTGCTTCTCACTGCCGTGCACAAGCCCGCCGGTGGGCCCGGTCCTCTTTTACCGTTCCAGAGCCTGCACCGGGTGTTGAAAACAGTTGGGCGGGGCGCCGGGAGCTAAGACACCGGGCCAGCTGCTGCAGAAGCTCTGCCGGTAGTGCGGAGGCAGAGGGACACGGGGAACCCGCGGGTTCTGCCAGCGGGGCTGCGTGGGGGTTACTCTGCTGTGGCCCCTGACGTTGCGCCTGCTCCTTGCCTGTTCCTCCGTGTGCTGTGGCTTTTGGTTTCTCTCTGCTTAGCCTGTGATGTGCGTGTGTTACCGACAGCAGCTCGCTTATTTGCTGCGCGCACAAATAAAATCATTGTCTGCTCTTTGTTTCTGGAGTATCCCTTGCTGGGAGGGCGGCAGGGAGCGATCGAGCAGAGCTGTGGGTTGAGTGTCTTCTGTGCCTTTCCGAGACGGGGATCAGCTTCTTGCTCCGAAGGATGCCCGCCAGATAGGCAGTTTGCGTTAATCCATTAGGAGAGCAAGGAGTGTAAGCAAACACTCGTACGGCCTTTACGGATGAGGCTTCACTCGGTTTTGCCTCTTCACGTGTTGTGGGGGCATCTACTCTGCCCTGGTGGGACCTCACTGTGAATACTGCTTTCAGTTTTGGGCTCCCCAGTTGAAGAGGGACAGGGATCTGCCGGAGAGGGTCCAGCGAAGAGCTGCGAGGATGATGAGGGGACTGGAGGGCATGGCTGATGAGGAGAGGCTGAGTGCCCTGGGGCTGTTTAGTCTGGAGAAAAGAAGATTGAGAGGGGATTTGATGAGTGTCTATAGACACCTGAGGGCTGCGCAGGAGCTGGGGGACAGGCTCTGCTCACTTCCTCCTTGGGACAGGACAAGGAGCAGTGGGTGTAAGTTGCAGCACAGGAGGTTCCACCTCAACACAAGGGGGAGCTTCTTTACTGTCACAGAGTCACAGAGCCCTGGAACAGGCTCCCCAGAGAGGTTGTGGAGTCTCCTTCTCTGGAGACTTTCAAGACCTGTCTGGATGTGGTCCACTGTGATTTGTGCTAGATTGTGTGGTCCTGCTCTGTCAGGGGGGTTGGACTCGATGATCATCTCCTTGGGTCTCTTCTAGCACCTAATATCCTGTGATCCCTAACTAGCTGTGATTGATTCTTAATTGTATTATATATAGAAATTATTTTCTTTACTTTGGGAGAAATCAAATTTGTGGACATTTGAAGCTGTAACCCCCAGTGGTTCTGTTTGAGGATCAGAAGTGAACCCAAAGGGAAGCCTTGTGTGCAGTGTCTTTCAGTGCTCATTTCTTAATGACTGCTATTTTTAACTGTATGTGCTTATGATGTTAGGAGGAAGTTCTTCACAGAGAGAGTGATTTGCCATTGGAATGGGCTGCCCAGGGAGGTGGTGGAGTCACCATCCCTGGGGGTGTTCAAGAAGGGACTGGATGAGGCACTTGGTGCCATGGTCTAGTTGATTGACTAGGGCTGGGTGCTAGGTTGGCCTGGATGACCTTGGAGGTCTCTTCCAAGCTGGTTGATTCTATGATTGTATGACACTTGAATGCTCTGCTCTTGATTACTTGATATAGTGGGTCCACTGAAAAAACCCAAACATATTTTAGCACACCCTAAAGCTGCAACTCATTTCCTTTTGCTTTAGCATCTGCACCATTGAAGACTTGATGTTTGCTATCTGACCCACTGAACAGGCTGCTGAGGGAATTGGTGGATTCTTCATGTGTTTGATTTGCCATCTATTCCACCATTCTCTTCTGTCTTGCTCTTGCTTTATTCCAGACTTAAGTACTTTAACTTTCAATCCCCCCTTTCTGTTTTGCAGGGAGCATAGAGTGTGTAATTTGAATGTGGAGTTCACAGGATGTTAGGGGTTGGAAGGAACCCAAAGAGATCATCAAGTCCACCCCCTCTGCCAGAGCAGGGCCATATAATCTAGCTCAGGTCACAGAAGAATGCAACAAGATAGGTCTTGAAAGTCTCCAGAGAAGGAGACTCCACAACCTCTCTGGGGAGCCTATTCCAGTGCTCTGTGACCTTTAACAGTAAAGAAGTTCCCCCTTGTGTTGAATTTTTGTTTGTTATGTTCTCAAAATTGCTTTTTTTTTTTTAAGCTGGCATCAAGGAGTCTATTTGGTATAATTGCTCCATCCCAGATAACATAATCTTGTAGTATTAATTTTAACCTTGCTTCTCTTTTTTCTTCAAGGTGAGACTCAACAAAACTCTGGGCAATCTGATCTAGTTGAGAATGGCTCCTGCTTATTGCAGAGGGTGTTGAACTAGATGACCTTTGAAGGTCCTTTCTGTCCCAAACCATTCTATGGTTCTATAACATAACAAATAGCCCAAAGCATCTATACAATAAAACTCTCAGGTAGCTCAAATTATTTGCTTGTTATAATATAAACTGAAACACAAGGGATGACTAATAATAGCTTCTAACTCCCAGAAGCCAGGCTGAGTTTCAAACAATCTTCTTAACAACTAGACAGAGTTTAAAGAGGAGTTTGTTCTGTTTGTGTATCGAGAATTTGAGCAGAAAATTTCACTGCCACTGGTTTCTTTCAGACTGACCACTATCTTAATTCTTTATTTCACAAAGCAATCTTCTCTCTCTGTTCATTATGCTTAGGTAATCAGTTTTGCTAGTATTACTTACCTTAAGCAGAATCTGCTAAGTTAATTCATGTGGCTGTTTCCATTTCATACAATCAAAGAATTGTTTTGATTTTAACAGACTTCTAAGATCATTGAGTCCAACCTTCAACCTAAGATCACTGTGGCTGTTAAACCATGTCACCAAGTGCCATGTCCACGTTTCTTGAACACCTCCAGGGAGGATGACTTCACTACCTGATTCTCTGGGCAACCTGTTCTATTTAAACACTAGATGTCAGTGTTGCAGCTTGTATATGAGTGCATACATTTGTATACGCTTGTGTTTATATCTGCATTTACAAATTATCATTTTTGAACTGGAAAATACTGTTGTTGTTTTTTTTCCTTCCACAAATTTGCATCTCTGAATGTTAAAATATTTATTAATCTAGTAATAAGTTTCCAAGGCTGCCTGTTTCCCAAACTGTTATATCACTTGAAATCATCACCAAGATGAGCAAGCACTTGAACTTTCTAATAACTTAATTGTGGTTCATGCCTACTTGAGCAATCTTTTGTAACATCAAGCACTACATTGCCCTGAATTTCAATAACATACACCTGTGGAACAAATTAAGCCAGTGACAGATTCTTACTAGAAATACAACTGCTGATACATTTTGTTTGTTTGTTTCTGGGATTTTTTACCCCTAGATTCTGAATTAAGCTCAGGACTTCCAGAGGACAGCTACTCTTCAGGTGGTGAAGCCCTGGATGGTGATGATGAAGATGAAACTGGCAATGTGGTTGAAGAGGCAACAAGTTCCAAAGCTGACCCAGGTGCAGGTTGGGCAGATGCCATGGCAAAAGTGCTCAACAAAAAGATTCCACAAAATAAGTCTACCATTTTGGCCAAGAACAAAAAGCTGCAGAAGGAGAAACAAAGGGAAAAACAAGAGAGGCTGGAGAAGAGAATAAAGGTGAGGAAAGGATGTAGTATGTTGTGCAGTCAGATGGGGATACGTGTAAGATCCCCTCAGTGAGGGCTTGGGAGAGTGCTCAGAGACTGTCTCAGCTTTGAAATCTCTGCTCCATCATGTTGTAGCTTCAATATATTTTTTACTTTGCAGACAATAATGCTGTAGGGCTTTTTCCTCTGAGTGCTTTTTCTAGGCCATCAGGCAGACTGATCTTTGGCAGCAGGACTGTTCTAGTCTGTCAAATTAAGGTGATTTTGTTGTTGCGAGAAAGCAAGCTGTTGCTTTAAGCTTAGGTTTGTAATTGCAGTTGTTAATTGGGGTATAATTCACTTTGTCAGCATTACAAATTGTAATAGTTCTCTCTCATAAAAACTGAGAAGGAGAAAGAGAAGACTGTTTTCATTTAAATTCTGCAATTACTTCCAAAATCAAAAGCCTCTGGATTGAAACTGCAGTGATCATTGATGTGGCTGTGGATCATTGTTTGCTCCCCTCAATGATTTTCCTGGTAGGAGCTTTCTATTCCAGTGCCTGTGCCCTAAATTGCTTCTGATTCTGTAACTGTTATGAGGAAAACATAGCTATGTTGGCAGTAAAGTTATTTGTATGTCTTTAGTGGAACTTTTAATTCCAGTCTGTGATTGATTTACCTTCAGGCTACAAATACATTAATAATTCTAATGTCTCATCATCCCAGTTCTGTTTCAATAAGATAACCAGGCTATCCACCTGACAGTCCAGGACATGCTGTGGTAGGCCACAGCCTGCCTTTTAAATACACAGAGCTTCAGTATGCCATCTGCTCAGTTGTGGTTGCCCTAAATACTTGTCTAGTCAATATGTGGGAGTGCTGCAAAGCAGAGTGGAGCAGCTGGTCCCATAATCGTAGAATGAACCAGGTGAGAAGAGACTTCCAAGATCATCCAGTCCAACCTAGCACCCAGCATTAGACAGTCAACTAGACCATGGCACTAAGTGCCTTATCAAGGCTTTTCTTGAACATCTCCAGAGACAGTGACTCCACCACCACCCTGAGCAGCCCATTCCAATGCCAGTCACTCTCTCTGGGAAGAGGCATTTGAGATTTTCTAGGCTTCTTTTGCTTGTCTTAAGCCAGAGACATCACTGTGGTGCAACTCTTCTAGCTTTTGTTACAGCGGAAGGCTAGGGACTCTTTGAGATTTGACTGTCACTTACAATCATAGAATCTACCAGGTTGGAAGAGACCTCCAAGATTATCCAGGCCAACCTAGCACCCAGCCCTAGCCAATCACTAGGTGCCCCATCCAGTCTTTTCTTGAGCACCTCCAGGAATGGTGCCTCCACCACCTCCCTGGGCAGCCCATTCCAATGCCAATCACTCTCTCTGCCAACAACTTCCTCCTGACATCCAGCCTGTACTTCCCTCAGCACAACTTGAGACTGTCCCCTTGTTCTGTTGCTGGTTACCTGGGAGAAGAGACTGACCCCCACCTGGCTGCAAGCTCCCTTCAGGTAGTTGTAGAGAGCAATGAGGTCTGCCCTGAGCCTTCTCTTCTGCAGGCTGCACACTCCCATCTCCCTCAGCCTCTCCTCACAAGGCTGTGTTCCAGGCCTCTCACCAGCTTTGGACACTTTCCAGCATCACAACATCTCTCTTGAACTGAGGAGCCCAGAACTTGCCTCAGACCTGTTGTCCAGCCCCATATTGAAGCTCCCCCTAGCCTCAAATCAATCTCTGCTTTGCTGATCTATTTTTTTCCCCTTTTGCTACCTACTCCCTCAGAGTTTGCTGCGTTGCCAAATGCTCTATGTTGTTTCACATAACAATATTTATAACACAGCTCGACAAGAAGCGGGAGTGGGAAATGATGTGCCGAGTGAAGCCAGATGTTGTCAAAGACCGAGAGACTGAAAGAAATCTTCAGAGAATTGCCACAAGGTAAGAGGGGTTTCTTTGAATGCTTTCCTTAAATATATGTCTATTGAAAAAAAGAAGGAAAAGGGGAAGAAAAGGCCTATGCAGGTAATCTGTTTCCAATCAGATGGAACTCGTAAGAAGTGACTAGCAGGAGCAGAATGATTTATATACAGGCTTGCATTCTACAGTATCAAGTTCAAAACAACGATTTCAGAAGCTTTATGAAAGAGTAAAAATTTAAATGGGAATGTAATGTTTGCTTAACAGAAGTGCTTTGTTGGATTCCCCTCATTTTGGTAATGTTTAAAAATGCAGGACAGTTGTTTCTACTACTCTTGAGTTTCTTCTTTGTAGAGAATTAACCAGATGTACATCTCTTATGTTGGTTGCCTGTTCTGTGTTGTGGTAGTTTGGTAGAACTAATTGAACAGCTTGATATGCTCTCTGTTTCACAGAATGGTAAGGGTTGGAAGGGACCTCTGGAGATCATCTAGTCTAACATCCCTGCTAGAGCAGGTTCCCCTCTCTCCTTACTCATTCCTCTCTGCCTTGTCGCCCTACTTCAACTGCTCTTAAGATTTTGCTCAAGGAGTTTAATACTTTATTACAGAATGAATAACATGCTTCTGGGCATGAAATATACTCTTCAGATGATCCCAGTGCCATGTTAACGTGCTTTGGGGTCTGAATAGTAATGTGAATTTCTAATTCCTAGCAGTAAATGTGAAAGAAGAAAGAAAACTGAAAGTCTCTTAGATTGTAAATGTTACTTCTTACCTGAATTGAGGTTCTGAGTATCTGTTTTAGAATCATAGAATCAACCAGGTTGGAAGAGATCTCCAAGATCATCCAGTCCAACCTAGCACCCAGCCCTAGCCAGTCAACTAGACCATGGCACTAAGTGCCTCACCCAGGCTTTTCCTTAACACCTCTAGGGATGGTGACTCCACCATCTCCCTGGGCAGCCCATTCCAAAGCAAATCACTCTCTCTGCCAAGAACTTCCTCCTAACATCCAGCCTAGTCCTCCCCTGGCACAACTTGAGACTGTGTCCCCTTGTTCTGTTGCTGGTTGCCTGGGAGAAGAGACCAACCTCCACCTGGCCACAGCTTCCCTTCAGGTAGTTGTAGAGAGCAATGAGGTCCCCCCTTGAGCCTCCTCTTCTCCAGGCTAAACAACCCCCAGCTCCCTCAGCCTCTCCTCACAGGGCTGTGTTCCAGGCCCCTCACCAGCTTTGTTGCCCTTCTCTGGACATGTTCCAGCATCTCAACATCTCTCTTGAATTGAGGAGCCCAGAGCTGGACACAGCACTCAAGGTGTGGCCTGACCACTGCTGAGTACAGGGGCAGAATAACCTCCCTTGTCCTGCTGGCCACACTGTTCCTGATCCAGGCCAGGATGCCATTGGGTCTCCTGGCCTCCTGGACACACTGCTGGCTCAGGTTCAGCTACTATCTACCAGCACCCCCAGGTCCCTTTCTTCCTGGCTGCTCTCCAGCCACTCTGTCCCCAGCCTGTAGTGCTGCTTGGGGTTGTTGTGGCCAAAGTGCGAGACCCTGCGCCTGGCCTTGTTAAATCTCATCCCATTGGCCTCTGCCCACCCATGCAGGCTGGCAAGGTCCCTCTGCAGGATTTTCCTACCTTCCAGCATATCCACACCTGCTTGTAGCTTGGTGTCATCTGCAAACTTACTGATGCTGGACTCAATCCCCTGGTCCAGATCATCCATAAAGATAATGAACAGGACTGGGCCCAGCACTGATTCTTGAGGAATAGCACTAGTGACAGCTGCCAACTGGATGTGGCACTGTTCACCACCACTCTCTGGGCCTGAGTTTTGGGGAGCTAGAAGCCATCTGGCATCTGCTCTGAGCAGTACTTTGGTAGCACTTTGATTTCTGTAAAGGGAACTTTAAACTTCTTTTTGTTGTTTTGTTTTTTTTCCCATCCCAGAGGTGTTGTGCAGTTATTTAATGCTGTCAGGACACACCAAAAAAACGTTGATGAGAAGGTGAAGAAAGCTGGGAGCTCTGTCAGGCAGCGTGCTAAACTGATGTCATCTGTTTCAAAGAAAGATTTCATCAATGTTTTAAGAAACATGGAGGATGCTAAAGAAAGCAAGAATCCTGCTGGAAAGGCCACAAAGAAAAGTAAACAGGTAGGCTTAGTCTGGGGAAAAAAGTGCATGCAAGATACCTTCTTAGTGTAATGATTGTTAATGGGCCTGCTCTTCAGAACAGCTGAGATCCAAGTGCCTGGGTTTTCCTGAGACTAATTAAGAAGGGAGCAAGTAGCTCTTAGCCTGTTTTCCCTGTCTTTTTGACTATCAGGGCACAAAACATGAAAGCTCTTCTGATAAGTCATCAAGCTTTGAGTATAACTAACTTGGTTTAGTTGTGTGGTTAAGGAAAGAACACAAAAAATTGGATTTTATCTTGGTTTTTGCACTGACCATGGAATAAACTACAGGATTTTAGTGGCTTATGACATTTGGAATTTGGCCAAGAGTAGTTATCAGCTCTTTAAAATTGTTGAAGGTGTGGGGGCACTTCCTCTTACACGGTGTATTAAGACTGTGCTACTTGTGTGTACCCACACTCTAGGGTGTTTCAAACTCCATTCTTCTGAATAGTTATGGTATCTGGAACTAAAGGCTTTTGTCATACAAGTGAATACCACAACAGAAAGAAACTTGAGATCTATTAAACATTGTGTGTCGGCTTTTCTTTCTCTAATTCTGTGTGTGTTAGGCTGCTGTGGCTTTAGTACTGTTAGGATGTTTTGAAAAGAAGCATTTTAACACATCTTCCAAACGTGCTTAAGAGAGACAGTGTAGTAGTCCAGCTCTTTATCAGTTCTTTCAGCTCACCAAGTAGCTCAGAGTTGAAAACAAGTTGCTCTTCCTCGTATTTCAGAAGCTGCACGTTTTTGAGGCGTATTTGTGCTCAGGTCTGAACTTTGTGCTTGGTAGTGGGTGGAATACTTCTTTTGGCTCAGGCTCACAGCAGTTAACCAAGTGCTTTTCTGTGCCAGGAAGAAATACTTTAATCAGTTGGGAGACAACAGTTTGTCATATGTTTTTTGTTTGTGTGCACTTGGGGAGCATGCTGAAACACTGCCTGGCATGAAGAGCTCCTACAATTTTCATGCAAGTGTAATACTGAAGTATTTTTTAGATTCTTTGGATAATGAGAACAATTTAGCTTGATGCTGACACTATTTTGCCTTAACTAATTCCAGCTTACTTGCTTGTGGTGGACATTGAATCAATAGCTGAGCAAAAAATAGGAAGTTTTTCTGCTTTGTGTCAGATTGTAACAGGGCAGCTTTCTAATGACTAGGTCAGAAAACACTGCAAATGTTTCAATACTGTGAAAAAAGAGAAGTCTTACAGAGCACACTTCCATAGAAATGCTCTGGAGCTGCTTTAAATGCTGGTTGGGTAGTGCTCATTTTGAGTATTTATATAGGTGCTGCTTTCACATGGCTTGTGAACAAAACCTCCAGATTTTGACTTCTGTAATATAAAGCTGTAATTGTTTGTTTGGTTGGTTGGGTTTTTTTGTTTGTTTGAGGAGGGGATTTGAGTTATAGCTGCCTGGATAGACCACCCTCTCTTCCTGTGTGGTATTTGCTTCAGTGCTTCTCCATTCACTGCTGAACCAAACTCTCTTTCTTTCAAGCCGTTTCCAATCTGCCTTATTTTCTCTTGAGAACATATCCTACCTATTTAGCAGGCTCCCACTGTTAATAGTTGTTGATTCTTGAGGTTGAGGCCAAAATCTGATCTTCAGTGTGCTCAGAACGACACAAGCTTTTTAGCCACCAAACAGTACTACTGGCCTTCACTGTCATATCTCTGCTTCTTGGTCTTTGAGGGTTTCTCAGAGGTTAATAAACAGGAATGAGGCTTTTTGGGTGGTGAATTTCTTGCTATTGCAAGAAGCTTGGCAGATTATTTTGTGCCATCTGAAAGCTTTTGCTTGTTTTGTGGCATTATTTCTGTGTTGTAGCAGCCTGCTTTGTTTTTTAGCAGTTGAGAGTATGGCATGCATTTAATTTTCTGTAAAAGAGGGGGGAAATACATTTGTTTATCTCAACAAAAACAATGGAAGAGATGCCAATCCCAAACTCCAGGCACTCTGCCATCAATTAAAATGCAGTCCAGAACAATAAAAATACTACCCCACCCACATAAAACAAGCAGTCAGCAGGAAAAATAGCAGGATAAAGTTTTACCAGTGAAAGCAAAACTTTTCTTGACTCAAGCCTTGTGCTATGAAAGGAGACTTGACTGTATTTGTGAGAATGGGCAAGTGCTTTCTCTTAACTTTACAGTGGTTTTTGAATACAAAAATAGCTCCTCTAGTTTTGAAAGTTTGGTGGCTTCTCTTGGGTGTCTGGTGTTGGTGAATTAAACCTCTTCTAAGTTGACAACTTGGGTCTATACATGTGTGAGAAAGAGAAAAATTGCTCTGTGAAGTCCCATCTTTTGCACAGTAGCATAACCACTTTGAGAACCACTTTTGTTCTCTCTTGCCATCAGCTTCAGACATTGATGGGAAGACCAGGTAGTCTGTGCCCTGTAAGAATGCTGTTTCTAGTCTTGAATACTTTTAGCCATTGGTTAAATACTATTTAGGGTACACCCATCCCATGTGGGTAAGAAAAGACTGTGAAAATTTTCCTGTGCCATGTGAAACTGTAGCTCTTCTTGGGGATTTTTCTTTTTGGTGCCCAGATGGGAGTAATTACTTCTGTCAGAGCCAAAAGCTTTGCCTTTCCTATCATTAGCTGTTTATCAAGGTAGTTCTTGCTGAGCCAGCTGACTGTGTAATAATTTTCCCTGACTGTATGTGATGCTTGCCTCTGGGTAAGATCATCTAATTACCCTCCCCTCACCACCTTATCTGAAAGCCTTGCTATGGGAAAGAAAAAGATTTAAATTTTTCTTTTTAAACTCCTGCTGGTTTGGGTGGGATTTGTTTTTTTTTTTTTAATTTTGGGATGTGTTTGGGGAGGAGCATTTATTGGGAAGCAGAAGAGCTTTAAATCTTGTTCAACACAGTCCTGGCAGATGAGATTTTGATTTCAATGTGTTGATTGTATCTTGCAGCTTCCCACTTGTAAGATACTATAAGAAACATTAGGCTGCAAGTTTAGAAGAGGTGCATATCAGAGATGCTGTCTCTCCAGCTCTAGAGGCTGAAGTCATCTTTCTGTCTGTAAATACCAAAGTAGGTATTGGCAGAGATTTCGAGTCCTCTTTAAGATTATGTATTAGGATAGTACCCTGCACCAAGCCAGGAGCAGGTGTGGATATGTTGAAGGGTAGGAAAGTCCTGCAGAGGGACCTTGCCAGGCTGCATGGGTGGGCAGAGGCCAATGGGATGAGATTTAACAAGGCCAAGTGCAGGGTTCTACACTTTGGCCACAACAACCCCAAGCAGCACTACAGGCTGGGGACAGAGTGGCTGGAGAGCAGCCAGGAAGAAAGGGACCTGGGGGTGCTGGTAGATGGTAGCTGAAGATGAGCCAGCAGTGTGCCCAGGTGGCCAAGAAAGCCAGTGGCATCCTGGCCTGGACCAGGAACAGTGTGGCCAGTAGGACAAGGGAGGTTCTTCTACCCCTGTACTCAGCAGTGGTCAGGCCACACCTTGAGTGCTGTGTCCAGCTCTGGGCTCCTCATTTCAAGAGAGACGTTGAGATGCTGGAACATGTCCAGAGAAGGGCAACAAAGCTGGTGAGGGGCCTGGAACACAGCCCTGTGAGGAGAGGCTGAGGGAGCTGGGGGTTGTTTAGCCTGGAGAAGAAGAAGCTCAGGGCAGACCTCATTACTGTCTACAACTACCTGAAGGGAGGTTGTAGCCAGGTGGGTATTGGTCTCTTTTGCCAGGCAACCAGCAACAGAACAAGTTGTGCTGGGGGAGGTTTAGGCTGGATGTTAGGAGGAAGTTCTTCCCAGAGAGAGTGATTGGCATTGGAATGGGCTGCCCAGGGAGGTGGTGAGGTCTCTGTCCCTGGAGGTGTTCAAGAAAAGCCTGGATGAGGCATTTAGTGCCATGGTCTGGTTGACTGGCTAGGGCTGGGTGCTAGGTTGGACTGGATGATCTTGGAGATCTCTTCCAACCTGGTTGATTCTATGATACCTTTGCTTCCAGAGTTGAGTGAAGTTTCTCATCTTTTATAGTACAGACAAGTTGACTGATGTAGTGAATTGCATAGGACCCTAAAATCTCAGTTGTAAGAAAACAAGGAAATTTTAGAGTTCACATTCCTAGAGCAGCCTCAACTCTTCTCCTTTATTACATGTGAGTTACAACCAGATCATTTAGTACTAGAAGCTCTGATCTTGACTTTGTGCTTGCCACCAGTGCTACTCCTTGTAAAGCACTGCTGGGTGGTAAAAGTGTTTCAAATGACATATAAATAACTGACATGAAAGTTACAAATGTTTGTTGTGACAAGCAAAACCTGCATGCATCAACCTTTGTTTTCAGTTTAGGCCTTTGTACTGTGGTTTTCTGAATCATCTTTGTTTGCTTCAGCTTAGGAGTTTGCTTGTTACATCAGATATGTTGCAGAGCATTTCAGGGCTGGAAGCGAGAGTGGGACTTTATGGTCTGCTTCAGTAACTATGAGGCAAATTCTGCAAGTCAATTTTTCTTCAAACTGTGCTAACTACATGATTTGGAGGTACAGTTTGCTTCCTATGTTGTGACAGCATCTGGAAAGTCAGTGTGTTGGTCTTAAAACAGCACCTGTTCTAAAATAATGTACTGATGAGAAGAAAGATGAGCAGAGAAGAATACAAGCGGTATTTTGTATCAGTGCTGTCTCATATTGCTCATGTGGGACTTGAAATAAAATGCTTTTCCAGAGAAGTTTCTTCTGCCTGAAGTGTATTTCCTAAGTGCTCCAAGTGTTTGGTGAGTAATTTGTAAACACAAACTGGTCAGGTTTACTGTAGATTTTTCTTTTGTTTATAAAACTCACTGTTCAATAAATATTTTAAACAGTAGTTTTACGATGGTTCAAGGGCAGGATGAATACAGCACTTCTGGCTTTGGCTGTTGCTCTTGCTGGGACACAAGTGCCATGGGAGCTTTCATTTTTCAAGTTAGATGGGGATAGAAATGTGCTTTCCAGCTTAAAAATTCTGTCTATTTAAAACCTGTGAGAGTGACTGCATTCCTTTTTCTTGCAGCTGCAATGGCAATTGGCACGTTATCTGCTTTTTTCCACAGCTTTCCACTGTGTGGAATTGGGATGGGGAAGAGAAAAGATGATTTTATCCACGTACCTGTTTAGAGGGATGGTAGTCTGAACAGTCACTTTAACCAGCTGTAGGAAATTGTTTGTTTCTGAGGCATGGATCATAGAATCAACCAGGTTAGAAGAGACTTCCAAGATCATCCAGTCCAACCTAGCACCCAGCCCTGTCCAGTCAACCAGACCATGGCACTAAGTGCCTCATCCAGGCTTTTCTTGAACATGTCCAGGGATGGTGCCTCCACCACCTCCCTGGGCAGCTCATTCCAATGCCAATCACTCTCTCTGGCAAGAACTTCCTCCTAACATCCAGCCTGTACTTCCCCGGGCACAACTTGCGACTGTGTCCCCTTGTTCTGTTTCTGGTTGCCTGGGAGAAGATCCAACCCCACCTGGCCACAACCTCTCTTCAGGTAGTTGTAGACAGCACTGAGGCCACACCTGAGCCTCCTCTTCTCCGGGCTGCACACCCCCAGCTCCCTCAGCCTCTCCTCATAGGGTTTGTGTTCCAGGCCCTTCACCAGCCTTGTTACTCTTCTGTGGACATGTTCCAGCACCTCAGCATCTCTTGAATTGAGGAGCCCAGAACTGGGCACAGTACTCAAGGTGTGGCCTGACCAGTTCTGAGTACAGGGGCAGAATAACCTCCCTTGTCCTACTGGCCACATAGATGACTCCTAGAAATTTGGTAAGGTGTATCAACACCTCTTTTAATATTTAAAGGAGGCTTTTCTTAATTAGAGGATAATGACATTACAGAGTAGAGGAAGTTTGTTACTACAGCTGCTGTGTGCTGCTCTTAGAGAACTAATTGAAGGAGTAACCAGGCTCGCATGTATTCCAGCAGGTTTGAGAGGGCAGCCAAGTATTAATTCAGTTCAGCTGCAGCCACAGTTAGATGTGTTCACCCAATTTTAATAAATGTCTTCCCATCACATGCACAGAAACTTTTCATTTAGATTCCTTTATAAATCATGCATTTTTATATCTTTTTTTTTTTTTCCTGAATGTGTGTACATTCTTTTGAAGATCACTTTGTAAACGTTTGGAGTAGTTGTGTTTCATATGTGGCACTTTGGTTTTATACCAAAAGGTTGCTGACTACCTAACTGTATGGTGTATTTGGACTTTTTTCATTGAGATAGATAGATAGATCTAATTACTTACAGCAAGCATGACAAAGACAGTAAAGTCATCCCTTTAATCTCAATTTTTGAACTCCTGACCTGCATCTTTCTCAGCATTACAGCTGGTGCCTTCTATTTCTGAACTGCTCAGTGACTGAGTTATACCTCAGTAATTAACAAACAAATTATACATATAAATACAATATTCCTAACAGAGCATAGAGTCATAGAATCAGCCAGGTTGGAAGAGACCTCCAAGATCATCCAGTCCTATCCAGTCAACTAGACCATGGCACTAAGTGCCTCATCCTGTCTTTTCCTCAACACCTCCAGGGATGGAGACTCCACCACCTCCCTGGGCAGCCCATTCCAATGGCAAATCACTCTCTCTGTGAAGAACTTCCTTAAGGCAAAGGATTGTTGTGCAGCATTAGAAGTTGTTTAATGGCAGCATTCTTACTTGATTACAGGAACATGTATTGACTTACCCAGTTTGTGTCATCAGCAGGGATAGGTTTTTAAGGCCTACAGGCTCTGTTCATTATCTGTTGCTGTGGCTGGTAACACGCATCTGTGTTAAGAAGGGAATGTAGACCTTTGCCAGTATTTCAGTGTGTATTTGATTGACAGATGTAAAGAACCTTGTGAGTTCCACTCCATCTAAGCAGATTAAGGGTCACATGACAGCTGTATTTTAGTAGGATCACATCGTTTGATTTCCATTTCTGTCCACTTGATCAGAAGTCAGGAAGGGACAAAGATTGTGCCTTTGCCCTTTGTTTCCATCAAGCTCTCTGTTTGTGCTCTTCATATTTATATTCCTGAATGTGCTCTTTCTTCCTTCACCTTTGGCTTAAGCATTCAGCTCAGCATCTTGGTGCCTAATGCACAATCAGCCCTGTCATCTGCTTGCACAGAATGACCAGTTCCCTGTTTGTCATCATGAATCACATACAGTCCAGTGTAATGCTGTCTTCTAATATGCAGATAGTATGTGATCAATGTAGATAGATATTTTAAGATAATCTGGATACCAAATGCCTGTCCTATACACTTGGGTGATGAAATCAGGTTTGGGGATGGCAGTCCTCTCCAGATGTTTATAATTCGTCCAGATTTGGGAGAATGTCTGTGGGGATAGCAAAAGACCTGCTCCTCACTACAAAATCCACCCTTAACTGCTTCTTTAGGTTCCAAAAGAGTGAATGAATGATGCAAGTTTTTAATGGATGTCTGTAGGAAATCTCTCTTTATTCTCTCCTTAAAGTTACAGACAAAACACTTTTAAGTTTGTCTTTCTCTGAAAAGGAATAAAGTGGTTTTAGTTGAAACATTGCAGAAGCTTTCAGCATGAAGCAGTTGACGTTTGTCAGATTTTCTAAGTGAATATGAGCAGGGACTTGGTATTGAGATGTCAACACCATCTGTAATATTTGCCACTAACTTGCTTTGCTAGTTACTAGTGCACAAGATAACTAAGTTACTTTGCTAGTTACTAGTGCACAAGATAACTAAGTTGCTTTGCCAGTTACTAGTGCACAAGATAACTAAGTTGCTTTTCCAGTTACTAGTGCACAAGATAACTAAGTTACTTTGCTAGTTACTAGTGCACAAGATAACTAAGTTGCTTTTCCAGTCACTAGTGCACAAGATAACTAAGTTGCTTTGCCAGTCACTAGTGCACAAGATAACTAAGTTGCTTTGCCAGTCACTAGTGCACAAGATAACTAAGTTGCTTTGCCAGTTACTAGTGCACAAGATAACTAAGTTACTTTGCTAGTTACTAGTGCACAAGATAACTAAGTTGCTTTTCCAGTCACTAGTGCACAAGATAACTAAGATGCCATTCTGTTTTCCCAGGTGTTGCAAGGCTCTTTTTTTCAGTAAAACTATGTCTAAAACAGCCACAATTGAAAATTTGGCTGTATCTATATTTTGATCTTCCTGTAGCTATACAAAACACAGAAAGTAAAAACTATTAGACTTTTATCTGGTAAATGGAGTTGGAAGCCCTGTAAAATCAGCTCTGCACTTTTGGCTTTACAACTTATAGGCAATGTACTTAGAGAAAAACATATCTAAGTTTGTATTAAAAAGCGTTGTCTGGAAGTAAGAAGAAATATTGAACTAGTAGATCTGTTTCACAAATGAGCTCTTTGGGCACCTACTCTGTCTTTGTAGACTTCAAGACCAGCTGGTCAAACTGCTTCCAGCTTCCAGTGGTTAGAGGGTTGCTGAGTGTAGGGTTGTTTTTTCCCTATGGGAAAATCTGGTCAATTCAATGACTGTTTCTGAAGTTTACTGGAAGCTTAGTAAATATACTTTATTTTTTCTCCCACCTCCTATTCTTACAAATAATACTAAGACTGTCTCTTTAGTTTGTTGCTGAGCCCTGGACAATGTTCTGTATGTTGTCTGTGTCATTTCTTTTCCACCTGCAGGCATTGGGAAAACCCATGCAGAAACGTAGGAGGAGATGGAAGGGTCAGAAACGCAGACAAAAGGGTAGCCAGATGGCTAAGCTATGAAACTGGGATCACATGCAGTTTACATATTCCCACTTCAGGTTTAAACTGCTTTTAGAAAGCAGCCTGGAAGTGTTGAGGGGTATGTTCTGTTCCTCAATGAGTTTGCCACTCACCCATGACAACGTGAGGGAAATTACAGGAATATAAAATCAAAGATACTTGGATTTGCAGACATTTAGGATATGTTGCAAAAAGCATTTAAGTAAAAGAAGGGGCAATGAGGTTTAGCCATACAAGCTGCTTAACAGTCATAAAACCCTCAGTATTTCACATTTAGTAATAAAAATACAGAAAAGTGAGTTCTTTGTGGTTTGGTGTGGTTTGTTTTTGCTTTTTTCCCTCCTGCCTCATAGTTTTTTGGATCCTTATAGTTGTTCCAGGGCTCAGATGTAAATGGAAATCCTGAGTAAGGAAGAGGAGGCTTTTTATTAGCCCCACTTCTTCCTCATCAGCTACTCTGTGAGATGATTTCTTAAGTGCTGGGAAGTGAAGGACTTGGTCATTACTGTAGCCTTCATTGTTTGAGGCAACCTTTTGGGACTCACTCTGTTACGCCTCTTGCTGAACCGTAATGAAAAACAGCGGATGATTTCAGCATCTTTGGAGGCAAGAATCTGAGTCACATTAAAAAATCTTCAAGCTGCTAATTTATTCTAAAAAATAATAAAAAGGTCAAAAAAGTAGCTCCAGACAGCTGTGGGCCTGTATGTTTCCTTACTGTGCCAACAGGCAAGCTTTTACAGAATCCTGCAGAAATTTTGAGGTGCCCAGCTGAGATAGTACATAAAGGTCTTGCATAGATGTGTGACACCTGAGAAAAACCTGTTGTGACTCAAAAGTGCTTGTCTGAAGTGGTCTCTTGAAAGACTACTTGACTTTAGAGGGTTAGCATATCAGAGGCTTTACTCTTGACCAGACCCTTGTTTTCCAGTGTGCTAGTTTGAGGCTAGCTGGAATATTATAGTGAGAGAAATTAGATTATAGGCTGTGAAAAGGAAACAGTGGTGATGTCTGCTGCACTCATAGGCTTGATGAGATGTATGAAAACAAGAACACAAAACATAGATAAGACAGTTGGTGTGTGTCTCTGGGTGCCTGTACTTTTCTCCCTTGCCTGCTTTTCTGCGTAACTAATCCTTCTGCTTTCTAACCCTCCTTGCCGATCCTCCAAACTCACCTTGCACGTAAGGCAAAGTCTGGCATAAGGTAGAGGGGTGGAAAGAAGGTGGAAGGATGGTTGGGAGGCCCTCCTGGAGACTCTGATTTCTGGGAAGGCTGTAATAATGTTCAGTCTACTTTGAGCTAGTTTCTATTTGGTACCTACTTAAAAATGCTTCCTTGTCTTTATTTTGTGTCACTTTTGGGCTGACAATTGGGAAGAACACAGTGATGTAATCACTGGATATGCCCCATACCATCATTTTGCCTTGTACTTTACAGAACAGTACATGACAATGTACTGTTCTGTACAATGTACAATTCCCCAAGGGGAATTTATTAGCTTTACCTCTAGTATCAGTTCATACCTATATTGTAACTTAACTAGAATAAGATTGTTTCATTAGGTGAGGCTTGTTTTCAGGTGATTTCTTTCTCTATTTTTGAGAAGTTTTCTGCTGTGAGTAGCTCCTGGGTGTAGCTGTGTTGATTTCACTGAAAATGTGTAAAGGGAATGTCAATGCCAGCGTGGCCATACACTGTTCCTGAAGCACAGTAGGATAATCCTTGTGCCAGCAGAAAGGTTTCAGAGACAGCATGGGCTGAGGAGTCACAGAGTGCCATATATGCAGAAGGGCCCTGTGTTGTGTTTGAATTCTTTGCTTTTTCTGACAGAAATACTGATTTCTGGGGTTTCAGATGAACTAAGGATGAAGAAATCTGTTCTCTCATAAGCTCTTTCTGTGCTTGCTCTTTACAGCTGAGCATAATGATGAGTAACAATGCTAATGGATGGTTTTTTTCTTTGCTTAAGTCCATATGAATGCTTGGTTTTAGATATTCTGTAATACAGTTTTGACCCCTCTAAGCCTCTGCTTGCCAACCCAAAACATTCCTTCTGATTTGTACATCCCCAGTTATAGTAAACCCTAGAGGAGGATGTAAGGATGGGGAGATTCCTCATGCAGGTCATTAAGCTCTGGGTGGTCTTCTGGCTGTGCTCAAAAGGAAAATCAGTATTTGTTGTGCTTGTAGTAAAAATTCCAGTGGTGTTACTTGCAGAGAAGTTTGAACAGGAACAGCAGATTTCAGAACACACTGTAAAACATTTCATTCTCAGATTTATTTAGTAGAAATGCCAGAGCATATTTGGTGTGCACAAGAGACCTTGTGGTCTGAGTAAATCTTCCATGCCACTGTTGATATCTGCAATATTGTGTCACTTCAGCAGTACCAGGGAAATTTAGTTCAGTCACTCTGGCTTTTTATTTGGAGGGAGGATGCAAATGGGTATTGAGTCACTCTCACCTTAAGGAATAAATGATTGGGAAGAATTATACTGTGGCAGAATAGACTTCTGTTGTGCAGCTTGCATGTTCTGCAAGCTTGGAAATGCTTACCAAAGTGAATTACTGTGAGACTTCAGCTCAGAAGTCCAAGATGGTAGTGATATTGGATAGATTCTGTTTTCAGATCTGTGGCAGTTTTGTCTGTTTGGGATCAGGTATTCCTAGGAACCTTTCTTGTAGTCAAGGTCTAACTGTAATTAAAATCAGATAAAGTTGCAAACAGCACTGATTATTAAACACAAGTATCATTTTTTCTGCTAAAAATCATTATGTTTTCTGTTTCTGTTGTTACTTTAGCTACTTCAGCTGCAGTTGTGTTTTATTTCTTTCCAGCACAGAGGACACTTATTAACCTATGAGCTTGGATATTTCTGAAAATGAATTTGGGGAAAATTCTTATGATGCTGTTCTTTGTTTTCCATTTCCTCCTCCACTTCTACCAAGTAATGGTTATTTTTTGGTTTGTTTTTTCCTTGTGGGAAAGGAGTTGGTGTTTTTCTCTTGTTGTTTTTGTTTGGGCTTCTTTTTCTGTGGGTTTGAGATTTGTTTGTTTGTTTCTTTGACTTTTTGTCGTTGCTGTTATTTTGGGAGTTTTGATATTGTTTGTTTGTTCCATTTGTTGCTTTGTTTCTTGGTTTTTATTTCCTTTTTAGTTGAGGTTTAACACACCTCAGTGTAAAGTGTATATGCCTCTGCTGTTTGGTTTTTCAAGCTAGGATTAAACAGACTTGCTTGGGGATGAGAAACAGAATAGCAGCAGTCATTCAGAGCAAGATAAAGGCTGGCAGGGAAGGCAGTTGTCAGATGTATGTGAGAATGTGTTTTGGCAGTATGTACACTTTTTAACTTCTTCATCTTGACAAAAGCCTCCCTGTATTTCAAAGTCTTAGGTATTTGTATTGAGCAAAAGAGAAGAACCTGGGGAGGCAGTTCAATTTAATTAGACATGTTAGAATTGTTTTCCCAGGGCTTAGAGTGGTTGCTTGAGAGAGATTTATGTTAGGAATTCCTTCCCTGACAGGTACAAATAAACGTTTATTGTATGTGATGGTAAAGAGAGATGTCCCTGCAAGCTCTGGCATCTCATGTTGTACATGGAGCAAAGGCGTGGGAGTGCAGTGTGATGACTGTAATTCCTAGGTCTGAGAAATGTTCATCTGTTGATGGCCTGCAGTTACTGTCTTCTGGACACAGGCTGTAGGGGAATGTCTGCAGTGATGTGGTGTGTTTGCAGTTTTTTGCGGATGCAGAAACTGGGTTAAGTGCTGCCCACTGCCTTGTGTCACTTGAAGAGTGAAATGCTGTCTTCAGTCTGTCCACTCTGATTTCAAAACATACCTTTTAGTGTTGCTAGTCATCAGTAAGCCTTTGGGGACTTGAGTCTGCTTGTGTGTAGGGTTCCAAACAGCTGTGGCAAACTTTTCTGCTCTTATTTTAGCATGTTGCTGTGCCAGTAAAGCAAGAGATGAAAATGACAGTGTCCTGTAACTTACACTGAACTTAATTCCTTTAGACTTTCAAATGAAGCAGGCTTTGAGCTAAGGCACTCACTTGCAGACTGGAGCAGGTATGTGCAGAAGTATTCTGCTGTGGCTTTTCATAACTTCTTCACAGAGGGAGTGATTTGCCATTGGAATGGGCTGCCCAGGGAGGTGGTGGAGTAGTCACCGTCCCTGGAGGTGTTCAGGAGAAGACTGGATGAGGCACTTGGTGCCATGGTCTAGTAGATTGGCTAGGGCTGGGTGCTAGGTTGGACTGGATGATCTTGGAGGTCTCTTCCAACCTGCTTGATTCTAACTTGAGAAGGAGTAGAGAGTATCAATCTTCCACTGGAGTGCCGGTGAAGCCTGCAACTCCAGTGTTGAGTTTGGCAGGTCTCAGCTGAAAGTACTTTCTGTAATGTTATTTATAAAGAGTTAATTACATAGTTCCAAATTTTTGCAGTGGTAAAGGAATAAAGCAAACAGGGAGATTCTACCTTGATCATATAGCTGATGATGATGATGCCATGGGGTTTTCATAGACCATTTCCTCCTTCAGCCTAAGTGCTGCATGGGGTAGCTGTTTGTTATTGGTGACAGACCTAAGCTTTATTGTTGGGTGGGTGGTTTTATTAGAATTTGGCTAAGAATCTCAGTTCATGTTTTGTCCTGGTGCAGATTTTAGAAGGTATGTCTTCAAACTACAGTTGTTTTGGGATGTATCTTCCCCCAACAGAGCCACACTTAGGTCAGACTTTAGCTTATGCTGTGATAGCAGGCCAGATGATATTTGCTTTATTTCTATAGTGTCTTTTCAACTGATCTGTTGGCCTGTCCCATCAAATAAGTATCTGCACACCCACACTGGATATTTGAGTCTGTGTTATTTCAGCTCACGATAGCTCATCACTACGTACCAGTGACTCCTGAGATATTTTACTAACTGCTGCCTCTCAGACCTTTTGAAATAGACTGCCACACCTTCAGGCAAAGAACAAACTCATTGAAATGTATGTACCAAAAAAGAGTTAAAAAAGCAGCACCGATTTTTTTCACTCTTTGCCTTGTCAAAGGATCCACTTTATGTAGCACTGCACACTAATGTTTATACAGTCTGCCTTGTTTTCATTTGGGGATGTTCAAAGGGGGGACTTCAGTGTTGTAGTGAAATGTGGGAGACGTGGATGAACAGCTGACTGGGAGTTCAAAAGCAGTTGTAGAGAATGAAAGCTAGTTTATTTTCCCTGTGCCAAGAATCAGTTGTGTTTTATTTAGATGAAATCAGATTATGGGCTTGAAAACAAAAGTGTTCTACCATTCTTACATAAAGCAACTTGGGGAAATGATGTTACAGTTGAACTAATGGTTAATTATACAAATCTTCTTGCTGCATATTTTCTAAAGACTTGAAGAATGTTTGGTGATGGGATAGATTTAGGGAGGTTTTATTCTGAGAGGAAAATAGAGCAGCAAATTAGTTAGGAATGAAGATATTAAGCATGGGGTTTTCTTCACTTGAGAGCATGCTTAAAATTGATCAAATATTTGCTTTCAAGCATTTAATCTTCATCTTTGAGGCAGATACATGCTACCTCTGTCTTTTTCTTTAGAGCTTGTTGTAAAACTCCATTCAAACCTTTGTGGTGCCCTACATAGTGAGTAATGCTGTGGAGGATCAGCGTCCCTCTTTTGTTGAGATCCTGGTTTTGTCCTGTTGTTCACTTGACATCACCAGAAAGAAGGGCTAATGGTTGCTGAGTAGTAGCTTGGGATGAATTTGAGCATTGGGCTTTTCAAACCCTGAGCCTTTCACTGTCATTGGTGACAATGATCTGCTTCTGTGCTATTTAAAAAACAAAACAAAAAAAAAATCCCTGTTCTATGCATCGGAGGGGGAAAAAGGGGAGGAAAAAAAGGAAGGAAAAAAAAGTTAAAATCTCTGCAGGCTTTATTATTGAAAAAGGAACTCAGAACATCAGATTGTAAGGAAGATGGGATTTTTCCATCTAGGTATTTCAAACTTAACTTTGTGGCATGCTCAGACAGTGATTTGTAAAAGTTCTGAGACTGAAAAGGAGAAAAGCTGTCTGACATTTCTCAGTTCTGCAAAGGTAAACATATACAACAACTGAAATAGTTTAAAAGTGGGGAGAGAAACCAACCAAAAACAACAAAAAAAGCCAGCTACCCTCTCCTTGCATTCCAGAACAGAATAGCTGTGTTTGTGCTAACACAGATCATTCCCATGTGAACATCTAGCTGAAGCTCTGCCTAGGGACCTACCTTATCTGTAACTCTTTAATTCCAGATAATTGATGAGCCTGTCTGAGATGATTTCAGGATTTGCTGGGTATAGCATTTGAAGTTAATTGCTTCGAGCATGGAAACGGGTTAGGAGGCACTACTGAGGGGAAAAGAGTGATTTTTGGGATTGGAGACTTAGTCTTAAAAATAGGCATGTGTGAATACAACAACAACAACAACAAACAAAACCCAACCCAAAACCAAACCAAAAAACCCCAAGAAAAACAACAACCCCCTCAAACTACAATCCTCCCCCCCCCTTGAAAGACAAACAAACAGAAACCCAACAAAACAAGACAATCACCCCCCCAAACAAACAAGCCAAAACAAGAAACCACAAGCCAACAAACAGAATATAACACAATGCACACATCTTGAGGGACAGCTGTAGAATTCCTGTTTTTTTTTAACTGGGCCCTGGGAGATTAGGGAAGGAAAGTGTTAAGAGTTGTTAACACTGTTTTTGTGGGAGTAGTCTTTCAAAAAGAACTGCAGGAGAAGTCATGTTCAGCGTTTCTACTTTGAACACCTATTAAGTGGCAGGCTTTTTGCACTCAAATAATATTGCTGTCATGATAGGATGTATTAGATTTACAGAGATGGACCTGCATTCTCTGTTCTTCATTTTTCCTTCTATATAATTATGTAAACTGCTTTCTCCTGAAGACTGCACCAATGTCAGCTCAAATATGCTATAGTTCTATGTATTGCATATTCCTCTATGCATAACAAAGAAGAGGAATGAATAGATGCTTACAGTGATCTCATTTTGGAACTAATCAGCAAATCTGCATCTACAGAAGGTGCTGTCACAGATGACTCCCACCACAGTAGAGTATTAGTGGGTAGTAGTTACTTAAACTAGGGTGAGTCAGTTGAGGTCTGTCCTTTTGAGCTGGGGAGTGAGAAAAGCACACCTGAGATGGCCTGTATTACAGGATCACAGAATTAACCAGGGTGGGAAAAACCTCTAGGATCATAGAGTCCAACCTATCACCTAACCCTTCTAATTAACTAAACCATGGCACTAAATGCCTCATCCAGCCTCCTTTTAAACACCTCCAGGGATGGTGACTCCACCACCTCCCCAGGCAGCCCATTCCAATGGGCAGTGGCTCTTTCTGTGAAGGATTTCTTCCTAATGTCCAGCCTAAATCTGCCCTGGTGCAGCTTGAGACTGTGTCCTCTTGTTGTGTCACTGGGTGCCTGGGAGAAGAGACCAACCCCCACCTGGCTACAGCCTCCTTTCAGGTAGTTGTAGAGAGCAATGAGGTCTCCCCTGAGCCTCCTCCAGCTCCCTCAGCTGCTCCTTGCAGGGCTGTGCTCCAAGCCCCCTCACCTGGCGTTGTTTCAAAGGGCCTGCAAAACTAAATAGTTGTTTTCAGTGCCTCCGATTCCACTTTCACACAACATTTTTTTGCTTGCCTTCTGGACACTGAGCCACATTGTTCCTCAGAGGTATTTTGCTGCTAAGGCTTAAACCACTGAAATCCTTCACTTCATGGAACAGTTTTTAGTACATCAGTAAGAATGTAGCTTTGAGCTGTTCTTTGAGTCTATTGCCACAGGGTGGCGCTGTTGCACTGCCCATATACGATCTGTCCTTTAACGCCTGCAACCCAGCACTGCTTTTAGTGCTCACCGAAAAACTCCACTCCTCTTACTTTCCTTTATTATTCAGCAGCCTGCGTAGTGTGGCCTCAGTTTATCCATTTTCAAGTAGTAGGAAATTTGGAGTAAGGTGTTGTTGGCTTGCTGAGTGTAGGTCAACTGTTTCTTTTAGAGGCAGCTTTGCACCATATGACAAGCCCAGGTAGTGAGGTAATGATCCACATAAAGGGGATTTGGTTCATGTATTGCAGAATATGTTAAATATTAAATCAGGGGGTAGGGGGGGAGTGGTAAGCTTTTATTAAATCCATATTTGTGTTGTAGAAATGTGCCAAGAAATGTTCTAATGAAGCAGCACCTGGGAGTTAATAAATAGTATCATGAATCCATTCTGATTGCCAAGAAAGATTTTAATAAAGGAAGCCATGCCCAGGGTTGACTATTTCATCTGTGAGGAATAATTGTTTTGTTTCCATATTTCTTTTATTGGTTGGTTAAAGCAAGTTTGCTTTTTAGCATCAAGTCATTTTATGATTGTTCTGTATATTTCTGTGTCCCATCCATATAAAGAGCAGACCTCAGAAGGTCTGCTGATGCAAACTGCAAGCGTGTGAGAGGTGTTAAGTTTGGTTTCAGTAAGAGCTGGCTTTCACATTCACCTCATCTTCCTCTGTTCCCCGTTCTCCTTCCCTCAAACATTTAGGGTGAAGAGGGGCCAGAATGGAATATACTGCGTGATGACTTCATGATGGGAGCTTCTATGAAAGACTGGGACAAGGAAAGCGATGGAGAGGGTGATAATGATCAAGGAGGTGGTCTGAAACAGGAAGATGACAGTGACTGAATGAAACTGAAAACCATTCAAGACAATGTTTTACCTTCCTAACTTTGTTTGGATAAAAAGTCAGCATTCTGTGAATGTACAACACTTGGAGGATATAGGCTTTTTTTGTGGGAGAAAAAACAGTAGAACTTGCACAACTTTGGAGTGTTTTCTCCTCCATGTCAAACTTTTATTTAATATAGCTTCATTTGCTATACTGAAATCCTGAAATATTTTCCAAAACATGTGTAATTTTCAACATATTTCCAAAACATTTTGTACAGTCAAAACAGTGGCACCTGCCCAATGAAGGAGAGATTTTGCCAAGGTCATTAAAAGTTTATACATTAGTCATGGCAATTGATGTATTAGTGTGCCTGCATTTCCAAATCAGTGCTGCACTTCAAAAAGTTGTTAGCAGTTCACAATAGAAATGACTTACAATGAACACAGAAATGCCATCACCTTGTAAAGTTATCAGACTCCTATAGAGTCTTTACTACTTTAGCCAGAAAAGGGTTTGTAGATAATAAAGAAAAGTAACCATTAATGTGATAGTTCTGCTCTTGGAGCATTAGTTTGATTGGAGGCAAGTCTGGAAACATAATTGTAAAAAGAGAGACATGACCTTACTGATTGGCTTTTGGTTTATATATATATATATATATATATATATATATATGTGTGTGTGAATGGATATGGGATGGGTGTGAGTATTTTTTCCATTGCACAGTTAAGTTGTTTAAGCTAAGCCTGGGCAGAGAAGGAAGGACAGTTGTTGCTGTTATTTTCATTGGAGGAGCGAGGGCTTTTCTAGCAAGACCACATAAAATTGTGTTCAGTGTTGCTTCATTTGCAGTTCTGATGTTCTGACTGTTTTCAGTAAGGAGCTGGATCTCTGAGATACATCCTGGGGGTTTAGTCAGCCTTAATGTAACTCTCCAAGTCCGTAAAGGGTCAAACAAAGACCCTTCATAGAATGATTAAGGTTGGAAAAGACCTTTAAGATTGTTGAGTCCAACCATAACCCAACTATATCCACTGAAGTGTATCCTGAAGCATCACCTCTACACACTTCTTGAACACCTCCAGGAATGGTGACTCCATCACCTTGCTGGGCAGCTTGTTTCTACGACTGACCGCTTTCAGTAAAGAGTTTTCCCCTAGTATCCAATCTAAACCTCTCTTGGCACAGCTTTGTCTTAGGTGTATACTGTAACAGCACCAAATTTTGGAAGACATCTGTCAGCATAACACTGCTGGCTTTGTTTAAGCCATGGCAGTTTCTCCTAACTGGGCTGTAGAGGTGCAGAAGCTAACTTACATACTAACGATATATAAGCAGTTGCGTTGTGGTTAAGTTGTTCTAAATGAGAGGCTGAGAGAGAATTCTGCTGCCTTCAGTGTTCCAGACTGCTCTGGCTGATGCTGAATCGTTTGTTTAACTTTGCTATCGCATTTCCCTCTTTGCCCTGTGAAGAAAATGCCCTGGGGCCTATTAATTGGTACTTGAAAAGCATAATGCTGTTCTGTCTGTTTCTACAGATGTCCTGCATACAAACCTCTCTTTGTACCTGCTCATACAGAACATATGATTAGGAGTGACTTTTAAGATTTTCAGTTTTAGGCATTGACATGTGTGGTAGGATGGTGGATTTAGATTTTGCTAACAAAGGCACTGAGGAGGGGAGATGGTTTGAACTTTGTATATACTGCAGGATTAAAAATATACATCCAAAATGGCAGAGAAACCCATCCTGACAACTGCCAATAGCTGCATTATCCCTAGCCTATTCATCTGGTATATATTGCAGCATAATTCTTTGAGGAGAATTCAAAGCTAACAGCAGAAGTGTTTAGATTTTCAAGCTGGTTTGAGTGTTAAACATATTAGATATCTAAAGAGATGCTAGTTTGTGGCCTGATATTTGTTATCACAAAGGAGGGCATAGACCCAAAATGTCAAGTGGCAGAACTGCAGAACTTTGACGTCTGGCTTCTGAAGGCTGGACATCTGTTTGGTGAGTGTTGGCATCTCATTAGTGCAATACAAAACTCTACTACAATGAGTTTGGAGTTGATGAAGCAGCATAATGGTCTAACCTGACATTGCTTTCTTTTCACAAAGTTCACTGCCTTTCTGTGGAAAAATAACATTGGCACACATCTACAGTCGTTCTCTGCTTTGGTATCAGCAGTCTCAGATCAAACCTTTGGAAAATGAGCTAGTTCTTCTTAGGAACTCTGACATCCTGAAGTGATGATTAAAAGAAATTCAAAACAGTTTAGGATATTTCTAGAACACTTGGCTGTTTGTAAGTTTTGTTTTGGCATTTTTTTGAAGCAGTGTTTTCATTAAAGCACTGAAGCGTCACTTGTGTAGTTAAGAAAAGTGTGGAATGTATGGCTGAAAACACCTTGAGGCTCTGTTTCATTTAGAGCAGTACTTTCAGCTTGTAAGTGGAGAGCATTTCTTGCATTGTAAGAAGCATGATACTCAGAGTTTTATGTATATTGGGCTTTAATTTCGTCGCTGTACCTTACCTTTGCCTTGTCCTCTGGTTGTGTCACGTGCAGAGAAGCTCCTCAAATGATTTAAGTAGGTGACTGCCTCAAAAGAGAAACAGGACTCTAATGTCAGGTGTCAGCTGGATTTTAATTTTAGACATTTGGTGGTTGATTTATTTCACAGGTTTTTGTTTTAATTGACTGGTGATTCAAAAGAAGTTCTAAACTCTGTTTGACCATGAACTTTCCAGGCTTCTTGTCTGTGGGATCCTGCTGCCCTCTCTTCACGCTTTTGCAGTAATGTTCAGCCTTTTCCATAGCTACCAAGAAGAGCCCTTAGTGACTTTTCCCAGCCATCAGAGTTCTTGGTCTGTTTTGCCTGCTCCTATGAATATCTGTGCTTTAGCAAAGTTGTGCTGCTGCCCTTCATTCCAGAGAGCATGAATCATTTCAACTTTGTGTATTTCTGTACCTATCTATATAAAGCCAATATGCATGGGGTGGTTCCAGTTTTGTTAGGCTGCAAGCCAGTTCCAGAGTATGTAGAGTTTAATATTCTATGGATTGAATGCAACAACACAAAGTTTTGTTTAATAAGACAAGGCATAGAGTCAGATCTTCCTCAGGTCTCTTATCATCTGGTTTAATTTCTTTTCATGTTAACTGTGCTAACTTCTTCCCAGCAAGGAAAGAATGAGTTGGCCTACAAAAAAAAGAAGTCAACACAACTACCTTCTCCTTGCTTCTCATCAGCCTGCTGTTAGGGAAACACTTTGGGAATGGTAATGGAATATACTTGTTGGGCTTGATGCCACTGTTCTACAGTGCCTTCCCTGCTAAAACATGGAGGGAAGGGCTTCTACTTCTGCAGCTGTGAGGTAAATTCTCAGCTCGTAAGTTGAGCAGAACAAAAGTGTTGGAAGCTGCTTTCTAATGGAGATAGGGTTGTTGGGATTTTGTGTGTGTGTTTTGTTTTAAAAAGAGAAGTTGAATGTTTGGAGGCCATAAAATTGTTTTGACTATTTGATGATTCCAGAAGAAGGTGGTCTGTAAAGCTGCATCTGTTCAGAACTGGCTCAGTAGCAGTCTCCAGGGATGAAGGCAGAAGTCATCTGGCACACAACGCTCTGCACAACTTAAAATGACAAACTCCTCATTCTTATGAAATGAATCCTGGCATAGTTAATGTCCACACAGAGCAGTCATCGTTGTTCACGTCCAAACCCTGCAAATTGCTCAATGATTTCTTCAAGACTTGCTGAGGTAAGGAGTAAGATGGCCAGGAGAAGGCTTGAGGTAGTGAAGACTTGTTAAATAGTTTGGGTCCTAGTGCTAAATAAGATATTAAACTTAGACTGTAGGATCTCAGTGGTGGACACTGGAGAGCAGACAAGTTCTTGGTTAACAGATGATAGCAGACTGTTGATTTAATTTACTGCTATTCTATGCTAGCAGCTTTTAACCTCTTGTCAGTATGTAAACATTAGAAGATTTCACCTCTGTAGATGATCTAGCAGATAAGGGCCTTAATAATCCTTTCTCAGACTGGTAGGGATGGCAGATATTCCTCTAAATGAAGCATTTTGTTTTCAAATGCATCTTTTTAATGGCACTTCTTTCTTAAGTGACATACTGTTTGCAACTCTGAAGTGGATAGCTTCAACACCTGAGGTGTTTCTGCAGTGCTTCATCCTTTGGAGTGATTTCTTTGTGTTTAATTTGTTGGATGTCAAATGTAAAATTAACTGGGACACTTTCATCAAGCCTTTGGAGGTTACTTCATGAGAACAATGTCTTCCAGGAGGCACTTTGGAAGGTGTTTTTGAGATTACTCCTAAAAAAGCAGCATTTCTTCAAAGTACCTCAGTTGTTTCAATAGCTTGTACTCTTGAGTCAACTATTGCTCATTATTTTGCAACACATTCATAGTGCTTCTTAGTTCTGTTTTTGGGGTTAATTTGGAACTGCTAACCAAGATCAAACTTGCATTGATGTTTGATGCCACTAGGATTTCTTGCAGACAGAAGTGCTCTCGGAAGCAGCTAAATAATTAATAGGAATAGTTCACTTTAAAGACATATTGGTTACACTTCTTATCAGAAACTAAATGCATAGCTTAGAAATGGTTAAATATACAACCTGATGTTATCCACTAAGAAGTCTTTAAATCGTGTCTATTATAGGCATGAGTGGAAGATAACAGAGGGTTGTTTGCCTTAGCTTTAAAGCCTGTTTGAATATTAGAAGCATTTAAAGATTCCACTAGCCATTTATGAGCCCTTTATAAATGGCATTGTGAACATAATGTAATCTTAGAGATGAAGGGCAATAAAACCCACATTGTTAGCTTTTCCACCATTGATTATCTGCTTCCTCAGTTGTAAACCCACTGAGTTTCAAAAGAGCTTTAAGGTTCATAAGTAAAGGATGTTGCACAGCTGCATATTGGTAATAACAGTATAGTTTTGTATACAGTTGTTTAGATGGGTGAAATACTTTACACCACCTGCTGAAATCTTGTTCCATGCTTACAAAAGAAAGACTTTTTTAACAAAAGGCTTCATAGAAACCTATAGTGAGTGTCATTCATGGTGACAGAAAAAGGTTAAATATTTCTCAGAACTTCCAAGCAAAATCCTCCATTCAAGGATTCTGCTCTGCCAAAACAATGTATTAAACCTAAGGATAAATCTACTTCCAGTAAGAACATCGATCAAACAAACCCAGCGCTGGGGGATGATGCATTGACATCGATTCTTGTGGATTGTGTTAGCAAAGGGACCAACTGAGCCTTGTGTGAGGTTTGAACACCTTTCTGATGTAGTTGCTATCTACAACTACCTGAAGGGAGTCTGTAGCCAGGTGAGGGTTGGTCTCTTCTCCCAGGCTACCAGCAATAGAACAAGGGAACACAGTCTCAAGTTGTGCTGGGGGAGATATAGGCTGGATGTTAGGAGGAAGTTCTTGACAGAGAGAGTGATTGGCATTGGAATGGGCTGCCCAGGGAGGTGGTGGAGTCACCATCCCTTGAGATGTTCATGACAAGACTGGATGGGGCACTTAGTGTCACAGTCTAGTTGACTGGCTAGGGCTGGGTGCTAGGTTGGCCTGGATGATCTTGGAGGTCTCTTCCAAGATGGCTGATTCTATGATGATTCTATGAGTTCAGTCAGCATCAGGATTGATCAGGATTGCTAGTGCCACAGCTGTTCTCTCCATCTGCTATGTTAGTTGCTTTGGCATTTTGGGCTTTTGTTTGTTTAACTGCTGGAGTGTCTGCCTTGTGATGAGTTCATTTCTTTTTATTCTGTAAGAGACTGGCATGATGGGTGTGTGGATTCAAGTCCTTTACGTCAGATGGTACTGGATCTGACACCTGTCTGCATTGTCAGCCAATGCATAGGCTTTTCTAAGCTCTGACTTAGCTGTTCGTGAGATGGATGTTCAAAGTACATGTATTTATGAGTAGGCATTTCAACTGTCAGCTGTATCCATGATGGAGAAGTTTAGAAGTGAATGTCCAAAGGATGGGTTTTGATATGTTTAATGAAGATAGTTCTGTTACCTGATGTTCTTAAATCTTGTTTGCACAATACCTTTCTATAAAATACAGGACTCCTATTAAATCTATGGAAAAACACCACAATCTTTATCTTCCTTGTACATCAAAAGATCTTTATCCTTACCTAAAGCCTGCCTTGGAAGGTAGGAAAGGTGTTCTCAAGTGATCCTTCTTCTGGAGAAGGCTCTGCTGAGCATGCTCACAATGAAAGCCATCCAGCTGCATGCTGGTAGAACTTCAAAAAGGGTTGTTGCACAAATCCTGCTCGTGGTATATGGCTGGATGAGGTTCTGTGACACAGTCCCATGATGAGCCTGGCAGATCTGCAAGTGGAGCCCTCAGCTTCCCCAGGGCAGCCTGGGCCCAGGGTGGTGGCTCTAGGTGGCACAAATCAAGAAAGCACAGAGCATCTTCCCTGCTGCTGAGAAAGATGAGCAATTGTGTAGATCTGGTAGCCTGCTGGGTGTGCAAGGCCCAGCTATAGAAGAGGAGAGCATGTGCCTTTAACTGCAATCCTGATGAAAAGACCAGTGATTTGGGAGGAGTAGACACTGAACCCCTTTGCTACTCCATATAGGGGGCTTATTCTAGATCCAGTTCTAAGATAATCTGGATCTAGTCCTCACTGTCACAGAAGTGGATCTTTCTGTTCTATTTCTAGCTTGAGAGACAAAGCTCAAAGCATTTAGCTGGAAGGATGCAGTTTGATCAGCCATTCTTTGCTTTCATTGATCTCAGTAGCCAGGCATAGAAAATGGGTTTAAAAATGTGGAAGGCTGAAAGGCAACACAAAGACACTCTCCAGAGATCTGGTGAACGCAGCACAAGAGCTTGTTTTGTTTTTTCCCTGAGTTCATATGAAACAATGTATTGCTTTCATTAAACTTGCTAGGATCAACTCGAATGTGGGTTGCTTGAAAACTATCAGGAGAAAACCACTTCTGAAGCTGCACAGGCTTATTAGAGCTTTTCTTCTGTGCAGACTGCAAAGAAGACAGGAGTCCAGATCCAGGGCTGTTAGCTACAGAATGACTTAAAATATCACATTAGTGGCTGACCTATCTTTGAAGCTGCTGCAAATTATTCTTGCTCTATATCTAATCTCAAAACTTCAGCAGTACAGTCTGAGTGTATTTTCTAACTTGAAGGACATAATTTTAAGCTTGGTGAATAAACAACTGTAGATTCTCCCAGACAACCAGCAATAGAACAAGAGGACACAGTCTCAAGTTGTGCAATCAGGGGAGGTCTAGGCTGGATGTTAGGAGGAAGTTGTTGGCAGAGAGAGTGATTGGCATTGGAATGGGCTGCCCAGGGAGGTGGTGGAGTCACCGTCCCTGGAGGTGTTCAAGGAAAGCCTGGCTGAGGCACTTAGTGCCATGGTCTGGTTGACTGGCTAGGGCTGGGTGCTAGGTTGGACTGGATGATCTTGGAGGTCTCTTCCAACCTGTCTGATTCTATGATTCTATGCTCTGTTTGGAATATTGTATTTATATGTATAATTTGTCTGTTAATTACTGAGGTATAACTCAGTCACTGAGCAGTTCAGAAATAGAAGGCAACAGTTGTAATGCTGAGAAAGATGCAGGTCAGGAGTTCAAAAACTGAGATTAAAGGGATGACTTTACTGTCTTTGTCATGCTTGCTGTAAGTAGTTAGAACTATCTATCTCAGTTAAAAAAGTCCAAATACACCATACAGTTAGGTAGTCAGCAACCTTTTGGTTTTACTGTCTTTGTCATGCTTGCTATAAGTAGTTATCCAAACTGGTACATAAACCACTGTGCTTCTATTTCTTAATTTTAATAAATTAGTTAGTAAATTTGATGATTTTCCTCTGATGATATTCATTTAGGTCTTCCTGACTTGAGTGGAAACAGGATTTCCTGTGGTGATTAAAACCACAGGTGCTAGAATTAAGGAAGGCCTCTTCTTTTTGGTCGTACATAGACTAAAGCCAGAATGATACAGAGATTACTGTGGCATCCTCAGGGCTAGCAAGCAGTTTTGGAAGCACACATGAGAGGATCAAACTCTGGGAGGTTTAACCATGGGAAAGCTCCTCTGGCATTCACAAAATTCTTATCAAGACTTCAGTCTTAATTGGTTTAAAGATGGGAGTTGCTTGTTGTAATCAGAAACCTCTTTGGATGCAGCACTGATTGCATGCAGCTTTGTAGAAAACATCTGGGAAAGGCAGTTTAGCCAACTGATCATTGCAGTGCTTTCTTTGACCCTCTTATGTCTACCTGTGCTCTTTGGAGAGAAGAGGCAACTTTATTTCAGGGAAGCTCTTTTCTAGGTTGTCATATCCAAGCCATGTAAGATAAGGATAACAACCCCAGCACTGAAATATAGACTAGTGGTCATGTTCCTTTCCTGTGCCCTTTTTCCTCTTACAAGACTCTTGTGAGAGGAGGGAGGAGTTATTCTAAGGGACAACTATAATACCTCAGCACTTTTTCCTTCAAATTCTAGTCATCCTGGCTTGAGGTGTCTGGGGATCATGATCCTGTTTGAAGTTCCCTTTTTTTTTTGTCAATCACATTCTAGATGTCTTCTACTAAGGTACAGCTTTAAACATACAGACTCCACACTGTTGTGTGGACATTACAGCTTCCTATAATACTGTTCTCTCACTCATGGTGCCATCCCATAAGGTCACAGAGGTGACACCTGAATGCCTTCTTAGACCAGATCCTGTTGACTGCTGTCTCATGATAGATTCAGTAACTTCAGTAGAAACAACCTGTAGGAAATGAAAACTTAATCATTTTTTTTTAATATATATGTGCATATAAATAATGCATATATAAAATAGACATTTTTTTATCTGTTTGTGCATATCCATAAATGTATTTGAAATATAAAAAAAAACACTGTTGTCATTCTTCACATATATATATATATATATATATATATAAATACTTTAAAAAAATCGTTCCTGCAAATAAATTCTCTCACTGCACTTTGGCCACAACAACCTCAAGCAGCGCTACAGGCTGGGGACAGAGCAGCTGGAGAGCAGCCAGGCAGTGAGGGATCTAGGGGTAGTGGTCGACAGTAGCTGAACATGAGCCAGCAGTGTGCCCAGGAGGCCAAGAGAGCCCTCACTGGATCACAACCAGCGTGGCCAGTAGCACAAGGGAGGTTATTCTTCTCCTGTACTCAACACTGGTCAGGCCACACCTTGAGTGCTGTGTCCAGTTCTGGGCTCCTCAGTTCAAGAGAGATGTTGAGATACTGGAAGGTGTCCACAGGAGGGCGCCAAAGCTGGTGAGGGGCCTGGAGCACAGCCCTGTGAGGAGAGGCTGAGGGAGCTGGGGGTGTGCAGCCTGCAGAAGAGGACCTCATTGTTGTCTACAACTACCTGATGGGAGGTTGTAGCCAGGTGGGCATTGGTCTCTTCTGCCAGGCAAGCAGCAAGAGAACAAGGGGACGCAGTCTCAAGTTGTGCCAGGGGAGGTCTAGGCTGGATGTTAGGAGGAAGTTCTTCACAGAGAGAATGATTTGCCAATGGAATGGGCTGCCCAGGGAGGTGGTGGAGTCACCATCCCTGGAGGTGTTCAAGAAAAGACTGGACGAGGCACTTAGTGCCATGGTCTGGTTTATTGTCTAGGGCTGGGTGCTAGGTTGGACTGGATGATCTTGGAGGTCTCTTCCAACCTGTCTGATTCTATGATTCTATGCTCTGCTAGGAATATTGTATTTTTATGTATAATTTGTTTGTTAATTACTGAGGTATAACTCAGTCACTGAGCAGTTCAGAAATAGAAGGCAACAGCTGTAATGCTGAGAAAGATGCAGGTCAGGAGTTCAAAAACTGAGATTAAAGGGATGACTTTACTGTCTTTGTCATGCCTGCTGTAAGTAGTTTGATGGATCGATCTCAGAACCATTCATTCCTACAAAAAGGTTCTCTCTGTCTATTTTTATATATATAACCAGAAACACACCTTTGATTTTCAAGCTGACAAGGAGTCATGTGTATGTATACACGGATAGCAGCCTTGCGTGTCGAACAGCACGTTCTATAAAGTAGTCTTTATCTTCTGCAACGTGAGTGTTGCAGGAGTGGGCTGTGGTTGTGTGAAATGCAATCCTAGGGCTGGTGGGGCTGCTTGTATTAGTAAGGTCAGCAGGATTTGATCTCAAATTCATCCAGGCATTGCTGTGCACACTAATGAAACGTGCAGCACAGAAGCATGGACTTCTACTCACTAAGGATAATAAACAGTAAAATCTAAGGTTTTATTATGGTGTATGTTACAGTTTCTCTCTTATTTGTCATCTCCTCTTTGCCTCACCTTTATTAGGTGCCACCTCAGCTCTATGAGTCGAACCTTCCTACACATATTTTTATAAAACAGAGAATTCTAAAGGTGTTTTTTTTTCACTAGCACCCTGCATCAGAATAACTTAAGATTCTACACAACCACAGTTACAGCTGCAGATTTCTGTGCGTGCCACAAAGAATTAATTGTGCAATCATCCTGCGCTCGTCGTCAGCGCGAGAGCTGACAAAAGCCACCTCTTAACTTTTAAAAGTTATTCCTCTTCCAACAGCGTTCTTTAGTGCATGAAATGTGGCCCAGCCACCTTACTTAATGACCTGGTCGTCAGCAGTTTCAGAAAGATTATTGCCTTTGTATTTCGCACGCCACATTTGCCTACAACCAAAACAATCTAGAAAGAAACCACAAATTGTAAAGTCCTGACCGCATCATTCTTAACTTAATGGGAAACACGAAACCTTTATGTTTAGTGAAGTAACTTTCCAGGTGTCCCTGTTTTTCTAATAAACAGTTAGTGTTTATTAAAAATAAAGAAATCAATATATAAAAAGACAGTATTGTACTGAATTAAAAGCTCCAAAACAGGTGAAGTTTTGTTCTTTCCCTCTGTGCACGCTAAGGGCCCGCTCCTGCTCTTTGACTTCCACTGACAGCAGCCCCACAGTCTGGCACATCCAAATAAAGGACTTAGCATTTCAGAAAGGCACAAGGAACAGGTAAGTGTAAGCTGAGTTAGACATTAATGTCTGATAATGTCATAGAATCATAGAATCATAGAATCGGCCAGGTTGGAAGAGACCTCCAAGATCATCCAGTCCAACCTAGCACCCAGCCCTAACCAATCAACCAGACCATGGCACTAAGTGCCTCAGCCAGGCTTTTCCTGAAGACCCCTAGGGACGGTGACTCCACCACCTCCCTGGGCAGCCCATTCCAATGGGAAATCTCTCTCTCTGTGAAGAACTTCCTCCTAATATCCAGCCTATACCTACCCTGGCACAACTTGAGACTGTGTCCCCTTGTTCTATTGCTGGTTGCCTGGGAGAAGAGGCCACACCGCACCTGGCTACAATGCCCCTTCAGGTAGTTGTAGACAGTAATAAGATCACCCCTGAGCCTCCTCTTCTCCAGGCTAAACAGGCCCAGCTCCCTCAACCTCTCCTCATAGGATTTGTGCTCCAGGCCCCTCACCAGCTTTGTTGCCCTTCTCTGGACATGTTCCAGCACCTCAACATCTTTCTTGAATTGAGGGGCCCAGAACTGGACACAGCACTCAAGGTGTGGCCTGAGCAGTGCTGAGTACAGGGGCAGAATAACCTCCCTTGTCCTACTGGCCACACTGTTCCTGATGCAGGCCAGGATGCCATTGGCTCTCTTGGCTACCTGGGCAGCAGCTTTGGAAAAACACAGGTCATCTGGAATCAAAAAGGGAAAAAAAAAAAGCTTTTCTGGCTAAAGCACAAAGCCATAATTGGGTTGGTTTTGTCAGACCCCTCCTGAAATGTAAAGGTAGAACGTAGGAGCTGGATTATCTGTGCAGAAAGGCCTGTAGTGAATTCTGATTGTATTTCTCTTTATTGAGCTCTGTAGGGTGCACACAGTTTGAGTCTCTGGTTTGTGACAATTTTTCATTGCCTCTTCTCTGCATTGCTTACTTCAGAAAAGTAGAAAGGGCACCTACTTAGAGTCTAATTTTCAGGACTTTTATGGTTTAAAAGAGCCCAACAAACAAAACCAAAACCCCACAAACCCTTAAATGTGCAGGGGAGGGATTTTAGAAATAAATGCAGGTATATCATGATGTATATGTTCCACATATTTTCCACTTACTAAATGGAAAGTTGATGTGTTTTTGAGTGATTTGGCTAGCAGGTAGGTGTTCCTTCCTGGGGTGAACCAGAGCAGCTCAAGCATGTATGATGGACCTTCTGCAGCTGCTGGGGATTTAGCTCAAGCTGCTGGGGCTTTTTGGAGTGGAGAAGCTAAAGCCTATCTCTGCTGCTGCCTGGGGAATGTTCTGCCTGGCAAAAACATCACCATGGTGATACCAAAGAGTTTTAGGGAAACGAGCTTTGTTGCAGCGTGAGGCAAAGTGGCAACCTGCACCTGGCTAAGCCTGATGCCTGGTGTCACACTAAAAGGGTCAGAAGAGATGCAAATGGGTTATCTTGAATGTAAACTGGTTAGCTGGTTTGTGATACTCTGAGGAAATACTGCCAAAACAGAAGGAATTTCAGCGACTATCAAAATCTAGTCGGACTGGTTTGCTGTCAGCCTGGCTGGAGCTCTGGTGGCTTATGTGAAGGGCCCCTTGGAACTGGGACCTCCAGCACCTATAGCTGCATGGGCTACATAGCTGACTGGACACCAAGCACACGTGGGGGGGCTGGCAGCCTCCAGTAGGCATCTCTCAGGTTCCAGGATTTGTGAATCCTAGAGAGTTTGGGGTTTGTTTTCAGAATAAAACTTGGAAACATGAAAACAGTTTGTGCTCTGGCACGGCTGTATCTGCAGAGGTCTCCTGAGAGGTGGTGGGCAGTTTCCTGCAGAAGGAGGTTGCCAAGTACTTTCCATGGCTGCTCTCAAGCCAAGTGGTGGGCAGTACAGCGAAGTACTACAGGGCCATAGATGCCATGTAAGAAATTTCTCCATGGTTTCAGCGCTAGCTTTTGGAAGAACCATAGAATCATAGAATGTCAGGAGCTGGAAGGGGGCCTCAAAAGATCATCTGCTCCAGCTCCCCTGCCAGAGCAGGATCACCTAGAGCAGATCACACTGGAATGCAGCCAGATGGTTCTTGATTATCTCCAGAGAAGGAGACTCCACAACCTCCCTGGGCAGCCATTTCCAGTCCTCTCATAATTCAATAACCCTTTTCTGCAGAAGTGTTTGTGGTTGAGGTACCTTGTGTAATGAAGCTGATTCTTCAGCTGGTTAGCTGAAGAGAACTGTGAGAGGTAACAGCTCGAGCATCTGTCCCCTTGATTTTCTACAGGTGTGTGGCAGAAGTGATACCAGCTGAGTCTACATGTTTATTTGAGTTATTTTGGAAACATTGCCATTCCTGCCACCACAGCTGTGTTTTTGAGGTCAGTAGGAGCAGGACATTGACCTGTACGGCAGTAAAAATGTGATGTTGTGGCAGAGGCATTTCATCTGGCCTTGCAGGAATTCATGGATTGAAGTGGAAAGCACCATCAGCTCTTGTACCAGGAGCATGTAGTCTTGGTTGTGTCTGAAGTGCTGTACATACTCTTCAGAGTCTGGTCTTTTGTACATTCCTGCAAATAATATATTCACTTCTTCATCCCTTGAAGAATCTTGTCTTTCCTAGTACCCTCAGCAGCACTCGGTTAGCTGCCCAAGTTGGTGCAAGGTTCCCTTACAGCAGAGCCCTGCCAATGCAAACAGCGTGCAGCAGGCCTGCGCTGCTGGGCACCTCCATCACCCCAGCATGCAGCCAGAGCTGATTGAGGAAGCACTCTTCCTCGCAGACTTGCTAGGGAAGAAAAACTCACTTCTGATTTTGGGGAACGTTTTACAGAAAGAAGATGTTTCCTATGATGTGGTCAGGTGGATGAAATCTTTTGTGGTGTTTGAGTGGTTTATGTCTTCCGTGATTCTCTTTCAGAGGGAGATGCTATCTCCCTTCTGTTATGTGTGTGCTGACCAGTGATACCACGGGCAACATTGCTGCTGTGCTCCTTAATGCCTGTGGTCCTTCGAGTACCTCTTCTTCGTATTTCTTCTCTGGAAATAAGGCAGATGTTCTTTAGAAACAGTCTTGTCCCACTTAGGGGTGTGTGATTGGAAGCTCCTGGCAAGTAAACCCTGTGATGACTTAACTCAGAATGGAAATATAGGGTGAAAATGGGTGAGAGTAAAGAAAAAGGCTCCTTGATCAGTTTATAAACTTAATATGGATGTACAGGGGTGATAAATTGACTGTGAAGGAAAAGCTTTATGGCATGAAGTTGAGTGATGCCTAGTAGACTGTAATTTCCCCAGGGCAGAGAAGGGCAGCTGTCCTGAGGTCAAAGCACAAGCTGTTCCCCATATCCACCCACTGGAGCAGGCATGGATAGAGTCTGTGATGTTTGCCGTGGCCAAGAGAGGCAGCAAAAACCCCTCAACTACATGCGCAGCCTAAGCATTTGGGGCTTCAGAGTTTCTGTCAAGTGCAGATGAGGCTGTATTTGCACGCTTCCCACAGGAGAGGACATCTCATCTCTCATCCCGTCCCTGTTTGGCGGGCAGCGCTGATTTACACCAAGCGGCCCGGCGGCGGGGAGGGCTGACTGCCCAAAACACGCTCGGGAAGTGAAACGTAGGAGGAAGGCGAGGGGCATGGCAAAGCGCGAACACCTCCTGCTGCTGGTGCAGGGGGCAGACTCACTCCCAACCCCTTGGCAAAAGCGCTTTCCAAGAGGCGCCAATTCTTCCTCTGCTGGGAGGGGAGGAAATGTGGCCCGATTCCTTTATTACTAAGCACCAGAACCATTAAAGGCGTCCTTCGTAAGAAATAGTTAAAGAACTTTTTAAAATACTAAATGCTATGGCAGGAATTGCTTTTCCCCCTCCGTTCCGGGCTGCCTCCCCTCTCCTCGCCTCCCCCCCGCACCCCGGGGTGAGGCACCTTGGCAGGCAGCGAGAACAGCGACTGCGCTACGGCGAGTTCTCCGCCCGGTTGCGCGGAGGGGAATAAATAGGCGGGCGGCGGCGGAGGGCCGGCGGAGCCCTCCGCTACCCGCAGCCCCTCCACGTCACTTCGCGGCGAGGCGAGCACGTGGGGCGGGGAGACCTTATAAATCTCCCTCTCCCTGCGCGGCTGTGATGTTATCTGCTGGCACCCGTCCCCTTCTCGCAGGGAGAACCGAGGGCCCGAGGGCGGCGGCGGGAGGGGGGAGCCAGGCGGAGCGCTAGATCCGCCGGGAGCTGCACACCGTACCGCACCGCCAGGGCCAGTCCCGTCCCCATCCCCGAGGGGAAGGCCGGGGGCAGAGCGGCGCTACCCGCAGTGGCCAGCCCCGGGCAGCCGCTCCGCGCCTGCGATACGGGGGAGGCTGTCGGGGCGGCGGCGCTGCCTCGCTGACTGCAGCGTGGGGTTGGCGTTTCGGAAGGAGGAGGAAGAGGAGGGAGCTGGGAAAAAAAAGCTCTGCAGCTCGCAGCGGCCCGGGCGGGGGTGGGTCGGTGCATGCAGCGCGGGGCGCACGCAGCAGCCTGCGGGACGCGGCTGGCCGGAGAATCGCCGCTGCTGCTCGCTGCCGCCGCGGGGGCAAGGGGCCGCCGCTGCTCCGCCCGGCCGCGGGGGCTGGGGCTCGGCGCAGCCGGGCGCACACGTGCGCGCCTCTGCCGGCGCCGCCGCGGGGGCTGAGCGCCGCCAGGAGCGGGGCGGTGCCGCTACCGCTGCCCGCCCGGAGCAGCCGGGCGCCGCGGGCGCACGGCGGGGCTCAGCGCCGCGCCGGCACCCTCTGCCCCGCCGGCTGCGGCAGCGCCCCGTGATACCCAAGGCTGCCTCTTCCCCCCTCCTCCTTTTTTTTTTTTTCCCTTCTTTTTTTTTTTTTCTCTGCACTTTTTCTGTTTTCCAGCTGCTTCGCCAGCGCGCTAAGAGCAGCCTCCCTTCCATTTACTTCTGCCGCGGGTTTGTTTATCTTGTTTGCGGGGTTTCTCCCCGTTATTTTTGCTCTCCGGCTCACTCCACTCCTGAATTTTACCTATTCGTAGCAACTTGCTGCTCTCTATTTTTTTCCCCCTTTTAAATTAATATTATTATTGTTTGCCTTTTCTTTTTTCCACCGACACCTCCCGTGCGTTTTCCGATTGCAAGTCGTCCTTACAGTCCGTTTTTTAAGAGCGTTTTGTCTGCAGGTCTTCCCTTTGTTTGTACACATCTCTTTTTTTGGTTTTTTTGTTGGTTTGTTTTTTTTTTTTTTACTATTTCCCCCCGTTGTTGTTCGTTGCTAAAGTCACTCTTTTTTTGGGGGGGCGCTGTATTTAAACACTTAAAATGCACTGCTATCTGCTGAGCGTGTTCCTCACCGTGGATCTGGCCACCGTGGCTTTCAGCCTGTCTACCTGCAGCACCCTCGACATGGATCAGTTTATGCGCAAGAGGATCGAGGCGATCCGGGGGCAGATCTTGAGCAAGTTGAAGCTCACCAGTCCCCCGGACGAGTACCCTGAGCCCGAGGAGGTGCCTCCGGAGGTCATCTCCATCTACAACAGCACCAGGGACCTGCTGCAAGAGAAAGCCAACCACAGAGCTGCCACTTGTGAAAGGGAGAGGAGCGACGAGGAGTATTATGCCAAAGAAGTTTACAAAATAGACATGCAGCCTTTTTACCCCGAAAGTAAGTCCTCTGTCTTTGTGCATGTGTGTGTAATTTCGCCCCCGAGGCTTGGCAGTGCCCAGCACCATCAAATACCAGCCCCATGCCTCATAATCTTCTGCCTTTGCTGTTTGCTCTTAGCATCCCTTAGGTGGTAGCTCCTAGGGTTTCGTTTAGGCGGTGGGGTCATGCTTATACCTGTCTGGGTGGTCATAAATCCCCTCAGACTTGCCAGGTTTCCGATCCCTTGTGAAGTCACCCAGAAGTCCCTGAAGGTGCCTCTGCTTCCCACCACCTGGTACCTGCCCAGAGTCTTAATTCTTCCTTGGCACCGGGTTTGGCTCCTCCACAGCCCAGTGTGCAGCCTCCAAAAAGAGCCAATATCTTTCCGCTGCTGTTTCCCTTGGAGTGTCTCGGTGGGGCAGGTTTCCATCTCTGTGTAACTGAAAAGGAAGTCTTTAAAAAAACATAAAAAGTCACTGTCTCTTCTGTCTGCACCCCTCCAGAACACTGTCCTGCAGACAGCTGTTCAGATTCGTGCTCAGTGAGGACAGACACATCCTACCTTCCCTTCCCGTTTTAGTTAAGCCTCCTGTTACAGTTCATGAGAGCTTTCATTTCAGGTACAGAAAAAGTTTTCCCTTCTGGGAAGCCTTGATTCTTGGAACCTGTCTCAGCCCGTCTGCTTTTTGCTGGGTTTTAACAACCTCCTGCCGATCCATGCCACGTTTTGCACCAAAAAAAGTTGAAAGGATACAAATGCTCTGTGCTGACCGAGTCCACTTAGAGTGATTAATAACCATAAAGACGTGCCTTTTTGTTTTGAGAGTGAATTTTAAGTATATAGGGAAGGGGGGGGGGGGGGGGGAAAGGAAAGAAAGAGCACTGCACTCCCTTAAAAGAATTTAGACCGTCATCATACCGAGGAAAGTGAAATACCAGAAGCAGAAAATAACTTCACTCCTCACATATCCAAACGCTAGTCCCTACTCTTTTCATTTCACTCACTTTTTTTCTCCCTTCCCTGCCACTCGATGCCCTGTGTACTGTCTGTCTTTGAAAAAGCACATACCTCTTTCTTAAATAGATAATGCAGCCATCTTGGTAACTTTATCCTAGAGTTTCTGATTGCATTTTCCCCTTATTTATTTTTAGTTTAGCAAGTTGTGGCTTTGGGGCTTGCTCCATCTTGCATATGATAGTCCTAGGATGCCAGCCAAGGTATCTGAACCCCATGCTTGGTGCAGCTGCCTGCCTCTCTTCCTTTATTCTTAAATGACAGCATCAGGTACAGGACACCCTGGCAGTCAGAGCCGTTTTATTGTTGTAATTATGGCACCATCCATAACAGCCATGGTAAATATGCTCCACCTTCATTACTCTTGGGGTAGAATACTTTGTTGGTTGTTAAAAAAAGTGTATTTGGAACCAAGTGGGTATGAGCAGAAAGGTTCACTATTAACTCTTAGCCCTAGTGAGAACACAGCAGGCATGTCTGTTTTCCACATTGCTGTACTGTAGTTTGCTAGTGGTTGTGGTAGAAGCTGGCACTTTCTTTTGAGACCTATCAGCTTATGCACTGAGCAGAGGATCCCCCACCGGTGGGCAGAAGTTAGGGTGGCTGATAGCAGTGCCTTGGCTTGTGGAGTTGCCTCTGTAACACAGACTCACTGAGAACTGTAAAACACAGCCGTCCCGAGCACATCTCTCCTTTTTTTCTCACATGAGCAAACTACAAAGAACTGATAGTCCCAAATGTGGTCTCATACCTTCCAGAAAATGCAAATGTCTGTGGTCAGAGACTTGGATGGCTTTGACAAAAGAGGGTCTATTTTTAAGCTTTGTCAGGGGTCAGATTTGTACTGAAGTATCGATTTTGGAAGAGCAAGGGAGATTGCAGGTATCTACCAACAGAGTGCATCAGACGTTTGGGATCAGAGGGCCAGTTAGCAGCAGATCCAGTACTACTGTGCGAGGGCTGTCGCTAACATCAGAGTAAGTAGGTTAACTGTTTTTCCACTGCTCTCTAGTTATGCTGGATGAAGAGAACCTTTCCAAAAAAGACAGAAAGGAAGAAATTGCTCCACCGTATTTTAAAGGAAGAAATTGAAAGCACAGCTCTGGCTGCTGTGGGTGCTTTCTCTGAGCCATCTCAGAGTGAAATTTTTAACTCTACACTTTCTACTCTATTGGAGGGAGGCAGGAGGGAGAAGCAGATCAATGTGAACGCACTGGAGGTCAAAAGCTGCTGGAAGGAAGGCATGGGAAAGATCAGTGGTTCAGTTTTTACCACAAGTTGTTAGTGTTCAGTAACTGACTACAACCCAAGTATTACAAATATGCTCTAATTATACTCATAGTCAGCAATATATCACTACAGATTGCTGATAGCTCTTCGTGGGGCATTTTGTAAAGTTCAGACTAAATATTTTTAGCAATGTGGAGATTTAAAAGGAAAACTATAAGAGATACTGTATATGCCCTGAGGCATATTTTGTCTTAAATATTATCCTTGGCCAACTGTACTGTATAAATACAGTAAATATGAATAGAACTGGCAAGGTGCCAATCTCCTGGGATGAATTTTAGTCAAGAAGGTATTTATGGGATATAAATAATACTGTGTCAACATTTAAAGAAGGGATCTGATTAGTTTTGAATTTATTCCTATTAATCTTTTCACATGATGTTAGTTTAACGCTCAAAGTAAAGTTATGCTAAGGTTTACTGATAGTTTGTGCTGAGGAAGTAATGGGGGCATCTGGCATCTGGCTTGACAGTCCACTTAAGGTTAAAGACACATCAGGTCAAATTATATGTGGAAATTCAGCAATTAGGGGACTGCTGAACCCAAAAACAACAGGTGTGAGAAGTGGTGATGGGGAAAAAATACTACCAGAGGGGTGTGGAAAAACTAAAAAGCTTTAATCTGTCAAACATACCTGCCTGCACTGCGTTTATAGCAGCATGGTTTAGATAGGGAGAGTTTGGATGTCTCCTAAGTCTGGTTGGCAGTCAGAAATTGTGTTGCTTTACAGAGTGGTTTAAAGAGGCAGGTGAGTTACAGAAGCTGAGCACAACACCAGAAGAGCTCTTGTGAATTCAGTGCCTGGGAGAAGTTACCTGAATAGAGGCTTAAAACTGATCACTGTGAAAGCAGGACCACGTTAGAAATTTATTGCTAATCACTGATTATCTTAGACCCTAATGCTTGAGCTACTTATTTATTTGAGGCTGGGTGATAGCTGTCATTGCACTGATAACAAACAGAAATTCAGTGCCAGCACAGTTGAGGAATGTGACTCACAATGCCGATGCATAACTGGGATACTCAAGAAAAAGAGGCAGCATGTGTATGCAGGGGCTGGGACTCAATTCAGTCATCTTCATTCATGGCAGCTTTTAGCCCGGTCAGTGAGTTGATCAGTACTGATGGGTTAAAGCTAAAGCAGGTAAATGTTAAAGTTTTCTACATTCTTGGAGCTAGATCTCTAAGTACTCAGTAGCCTATGCAAACACAGTTCTTCTGGGTTTGGGCCCGGTGTTGCACAGGATTTAAACTGCTTTAGTATGAAGGAGCCTCCACAAATTCAAGGCTGGGTTCGTTTTCTCAGGAGCTCTGTACCATGAATATTGCTTTACATAGACCATCATTCTGCGGAGTGGTTGCCTCATGAAAGACAACATTATAACCTGGCTGGGCACAATGGCATGCTTCTACTTTATCAACAAGGGCTCGATTTACCAGCAATTATACATACATGGCCTCCTTGCCTTCAGGGTGCCAGAGTTACCTGGGCAGGAGTGGCCGTGCCCCCCATCTGTTGGGACATCACTGCCATGCTGTTAGTAGCTTTGTCTGCGCAGCTTGCGTGTGTTTGCGTTTAGCAGAACACAGAACTTAATCTTTCAGGATTTCCTGTGTTTTTTAATGGTATGGAAGCACTTTCAGATGGAATACTTCATTTATAACCTAGTTGTGATAGCTTTATGGTTGTGCTCTGGAGCACTTCTTGTAGAGGGCATTTGCCAGAGACCTCTGGTCTGTGGTATGTGGAGAGTATCACAGTATCACCAAGGTTGGAAGAGATCTCACAGATCATCAAGTCCAACCCTTTACCACAGAGCTCAAGGCTAGACCATGGCACCAAGTGCCACGTCCAGTCCTGCCTTGAACTGCCCCAGGGATGGCGACTCCACCACCTCCCCGGGCAGCCCATTCCAGTGTCCAATGACTCTCTCAGTGAAGAACTTTCTCCTCACCTCGAGCCTATTTCCCCTGGTGCAGCCAGGACCTGAAGCCATGCGAAGGCCTCCCTGAGGAGATACCTGGGAGGAATGGTTCCTTGCTTGTGGTGCCATGTATGGTGCTTACTACATCACTAGGTGATGATGAAAAAACAGGAAACCACAAATGGCTTTAAAAAGGGACAGGGTCATTTTCTAGACAGTGGTCCTCTACGTCCTAAGAGGGGTAATAAAATAACATGCTCTGGTGCACTAAGGGCAGCTGAAATCAAAGAGAGTGCTCCTCTTGGACTCCCACTCGTGTGGGACAAATGGTGGGATGCACCACTTGTGTTTCCTGCCTGCCTTCTGAATCACCAGTGACTTACTGTAAGCAGAGTGCCAAGCTGGGAGAGCAGGAAGTCTCAGGCTGGTTTGGCATCCTATGTGGTCCCTGTGTTTCTTACAGAGGGTGAAGCCTGTACACAAGTGATACACCCTTGACCTCTCTAATGCTGCAAGAACAGAAGACGTTTAAGACGCAAAGGCTATATTTACAAGTCCTTTCTGTAAGCCTTCTTGAGTTTACCTCTGGAGGCTGTTCCAAAGAGGCATTTTCACTCTCATTTGATCAATGGATATGTTAGCTGTGCCGTCACAGACTTTGCCTCTCCTCACCCCCCAGCCCATTGGTAGTGCAAACATTTCACACTCCCAGACACCTGTATGGAAATGGGCCTTTGTCTTTCTGCTTATGGCTGGAGATGCACAGGGAAAGCCCAGAGCTTGTATCGCTCATGCTGGCTCCACTTAATTGATAAAGGCAAAACACTGTCCTCATTAGCTGGTAGTTTTAGCCTTGCTCATCCTTGGTGCACTGCATGAGAACAGTAGTGGTCATGAGGGTGATTGTGTTCCTTCACAGTTACTGCTTCCAGCGTTTTTATGTCTCAGATTCCTGCCTGCACCAAAGCCGAGTGAAAAGATGAATGAGAACTTCTGGCACAGTTCTGAAACATGTACAGGGCTTCACACACATGAATGGACTCATTAACATTAAGGCTCTGTGTATGCCTAATTAGCTTCCTGAATTGGGGCCCGGTTTATGGTGCATTTGCAGGGATGAACAAAACCAGACAGGTCACATCTCTCTCACTGCCTTGAAATCTGTCATTTAGGCATTGGAGCCCAGTGAGGAGGAAATGCTTTATGAGATTTTTCAGAGAGGGAAGAAGAGGCTCTTCAGTACTCCTGCAGTCCCTGAGAAGGCAGCTAGTTTCTTTTGCCCTTGCAGTGGCTGTGCTAGGCTGCTCCTGTATTACAGATAAAGAGAGGAGCCCCAGGGTGTGGTGACAAAACGAGTCATGAGTGAAGACACAGAAGTGTTTCTCTTCCTGTTGTGAAAGCACATGCTGCACATTTTCAGGCAGGCAGTTTCTAGCTTCAGGCTAATACACTCCCCAGGTATTATTTAATGTGATACTGTGTTATGGATGCTTCTGTTGATTTGTTTAGACTAAAAAGTTTGGTTTGGTCTTTTGCTTAGGGAAAGTTTGCCTCCTGCCTTCAACTACAGGCTGCTGCTTGTTTCCCTTTCAGTCTGTGATGTGGACTAGTAGGTACTTAGCTGCAGCACTGCTGTTAGTTGGCTGCTTGTAGTAGTCTCTCTGAAGCAGCCGTGTTTCTTCTTAAAACAGCTTCCCCACGCTTGTCCTCACTGTCCTTGCTGCTGTTAAGTGATTGCAGCTGGGCACCCAACTGCACAAGACATACAGCTGCAAGGTGTAGAGGAGAAACACAAAGGATTTGTCTGTGACAAGATGATGAGAAGTTGAAAAAAACCTCAATGTGAAGGGTTGTGTTTTATCTCCTTCCAGTGTGACCAGTTGTTTTGCATTTATGAATGACTCATGAGCCTGTTTAGTACTGTGGTTCCCTTAGCTCAGATGGCACAGGATCGGCCCTGGAGAACTGAAGTGCTAGACCTGGCTTCGTTAGACCTGTCTGGTGAGCAGGTTTTTAAGTGGTTTTGGTCCTCTGCAAGTTGGTCCAGAGTAGAGAAGTTGCCTCTTTGGGTAGCATAGCGTTCTTTAAGCTAGCCAGGTTTCCCAAAGGGAAGCACACAGCAGTTCATGCATGCTGCTTGGAAAGCTTCTGGCTCCTTGCCGAGGAGGTGAGGTGGGATGAGCTAAGACATCAGTGCGCAGGGACTGTTCATTTGCTGTGCTCCACTGAAACGCATCCTCTGTTGCTGTTGATGTTCTCTGGCATCCACGTTTGATTTCCAGAAGACACTAGACCTCTCTGCAGCAGATTTACAGCTGAGAGTGTGGAAAGGGTCTTCAGAACTCCTCTCCCTTTTTCAAATTTTAATTTGGACAGTGGATGGGGATTTTAATTTCATGTGCGATGCTCGCTGTTGTATTCAGGCTCTTCATTGTAGAGCTGAGCTTTTTCTCACTGAAAAAAAACCCTTAGGGCAGGAGTTTGGGGTTTTTTTTTGCTGTTGTTTCAGTTTTTTTCCACAAGACCTAGCACAGCATGATGCTGATTTAAGATTATTATAAATAAAGTAGAAATTATAAGTTGACCTCACAGCTAACTCTGCTTTGAGCTGGAGATTGGGAGAGATGTCTCTTTCAAGGTAAACTAACCTGTGACCCTCATAATACCATGTTTTATAACACAGGAAGAGCAGTGCATTGTTTCAGCTTTTATAGGGTGGTCTTGATTCAGGTATCACCAAACTTCCAAAGATGTGCCACTCTCTGTCAGCCTTGGATTTGCCCCTCTGCTGCAGCTTTCTTGCGCTAAGCTGTTCCTGTTCTTCTCTCCCTCTGCACTAGTTTTTATTTGGTTTTCTTGTGTGACTGTTGCTTTTCGAGCAAGCACAGTAGGCTGAATGAAAATCAAGTACTGTATTGCACTTCATCCCAAGCCATGGCATCGTTTTAGATGACCTGAGGGAGGAAGAAGGGAAGTGTTGTGATGCTGACCTTTCGCTTTGCTTGTTTGGCTCCTTCCCACCATATCTAACCCACACTGCGCTGACAAATACTGCATCTGTCTTGACAGGCGAGTTCACAAATAGCCATTCATTCATAACTTGGAGCTACTGTAAGACTCCTTATAGGTTGGTTAATCTGACAGTTGTGCATTTGAGCAGAGACTTTGCAGAATGACCATAAGTTCAGTCTGACTTTGTGAAAGCTAAGAGGGAGGTCTTGCGTGAAAGAGGACACTGTACTAAGCGTATGGGTGCGTGTGTGCATGCGTGCACACGAGCGTGTGCATCTATTTAAGAGCATTAAAACATCTGTTGTTGCCAAAGCCCAAATTGGAATGTTCTGGGAAAGATAATTTCATTTTTAGCTCCTGGATTCATTTCAGTTGATGGGAATTTCAACACTTCCTGAGGAGAGTCTATCAGTGGTTATGTGCATCAAATGCAGCAGTAAATCTGTCATTCTTTCCATTTCAGTTTTGCAGGCTTACAACTTCGTTATTTTCCCCTGTTTGGCTGGTGTTAGTATCCAGTGTTTTCCCTGGCTTCATCTCTTTTAAACCCTTGCCTTGAATTTTAAAAGGCAAGCTAAGCCTGTTGAAGTTCCTTCTCTTACTTGTTTTTGCTTATATATAGCATTTGCAGTTCAGCATCCAGCTCAAGTGAAATAGTGATGGTAACTTATCGTTACCATAGCGGTGATTGAAAGATAGGAATCAGAATCTGTGGTTTTCATACCTTGGGGTAGAAAAAAAATCCAGCCCACAAACAGCTCCAACCCTGTGGGTAGACTTTGTACTCAGGAGGCTGAATAACTAGTAGGTCTTAGCAGGACTGACTCTTTTGAAGTGGTCAGGGAGTACCTAGCAATGCCATACTTGATGAAGACTTTTGCTCAAGAGTTCATGTTAATCCCAAGCCCACAGTTGTGTTTATAGGTGATCTCCAGTACACCACATTGAACAGAATGGGTGTTGTCCAGTCTGTATAAAGTGACATTTTTGTGGGGTTTTAGGCAAATAATGATGAAGATCTTCTCTAGTACCACCAAGATGTATAGCAGGAAGAAGGAACACCTGCAGAACTTGCCATCTTCCAAGTGATGTGTAAAAACGAAGCAGGAAATTTGCCTTCTTCAGATGCAGCAGTGGGTTGAAATGCCAGAATTAGCTGACAGGCACAGTGTGGTTGGGATCTGGCATTCACCACGGCCTTTGGCAGGCTGCTGCTTCTAGTCCCACCTCTGGTTGGTCCCAAGTATGGCCCAGGTTAGCAGATTTGAGAGCCGTGGAAGTGAGGATGGAAGAGCATCTCTGTCCTTTCCATTGCAGTTTCTGGCCTTCACGCTTTGAAGGTTTGATCCAACTGACTGGATAATACCCAAACAGAGCACTTATAACTAGGAAGCAAAATACAGATACCTGATGTCAGGTCCACTCACACATGCAGTAATGGCAGTTCATGTCATTATCCAAATACCTACCAGGGATATAGGGAATGTTTTCTCTCAGGAGAATAAGTGATGTATTGTATTCTCTAACATGATAGGACATTTTAAACTGCCTGGAGATGTGCAGATCCTTGGTGTTCTCGTTCTCGCCCAATCTCTCAGAGATCCAGCCCAGTTTTCTTGGCTGTTGTAGTTGGCACTGGGCCTCCTTGGCAGAGCAAGGGCTCAATGTGTCTCATGCCAATCACTGCTCTATACTCACATTTTTTTCTGATGCATGCCTTGGAAATGGAATAGGCACATTTCAACATTAAGTTATGCTGAAAGATGTCTGTACATTTCATTTGTTGTGCTTGTTGCATGTTTACCTAGCATATAATGGCAGACTTTTGCAGCAGGCATACATACATCTTTAAGTTTGTAAGTGAAGAACAAGTTCCAGCTTTCTTGAAAGTAAATCTGCTGTTCTGATCTGGTGGTATGATAGGAACTGGGAGGATTACTGCCAGGATATACAGTTTGGAAAGTGAGGGAGCTTAGCAAGCAGCATCGTCCCAGTTAGGGTGGATTTAGAAATGATTGCTGGGTATCTGACCTTTCTCTCCCTCTTAGAATCTGGATTCCCCCATCCCAGCTTGCATTTCTGCCCGATGCTAGGAAATTTCATGTTCCCGTTGCAAGTCGGGGGAGAAAAGAGCCTCAAAAAGATCTAGAGATCTTTATAATGGTGGCCAGAGACTCAGTTACAACAATATCATGTGTCTGAAGGAACTTACCTCCTTCCAAGTTGGACTCCTGTTATTTACCCACTTTATTGGGAGACTTAATTTTCTCTGGCTGGAAGTGTATTTGTTGAGGTAGAGTCTGGAAAGGAATCTGCCTCATGCACTCTTGCCACAAGTCCAGCTATACATATGATACAGTCAAACCTTTCCATTTTTCTGCCTTTTGAGAGTATGTTCCCCAGATTAAGGGCCTTGGTCCAAAGCCTTCTGAAAGCACTGCAAGTCTTTCCATGGTCTGCAAAAGCTTTTGGATCAGGTGTGAATTGTCGTTCCTTTGTTTCAGAGAGCAGCCACATCTTCACGACTTAATGGGATGTATTGGTGTAACGCAGTGCTTTGCCTTTTACTGGGTTGCCACTAGAGATGTTCTTCTGCCTGAGGCTTTGCCAAAATAAAACCCCTCACCCCCCAAAAATCGCTTTTAAAAGTAAACACCTTAGTAGCTTACTGATAGAAACATTTGATGGCAGATGTCTTCTGGGAATAGCATATGGCAGGAATATGGCATGACTTGCAGAACCTAGAGGAGACATGAGTTCATGCCCTATACATCTTAGGTATTCACACCTGCCCCCATCTAAAATGAATGACCACCTGACTGCAAAGGTCTTGGCAAATAAACATGCCATAATATATCTCTATAATCATCCCTACAGCAAGCTTTTTTGCCTAGAAAGTAATCACTCCAGCTCCAGAGGCTTCTTATGAGCACATGCAAAATCAGACCTCAGCGCTTAGAGCAGGGAAGAATCTGAAGGCTGTAAGAATGTGGCAAAATCTCTGTGCAGTGGACTATAAAGAAAGGTCAAGGCTAAGCCAAGAAGGTGTTTTTATGTTATCAATAAAATCATAAAATTAAGCTAGCAGTGGAGTCAGGAGAACAACTTGTGAAGGTCAGTTTGCTGCATGATGTGTGCTGAGTTTACAAGCTTCAAAGCCAAGCAGTATGGGAGTAGGAGCTGTGCTTATAGCATGAAGGTGCATGTGGGTTTTTTTTTACATAAAGCCTGTGTGCCCTGATATGTCTCAGAGTGGCTCACAAAACAGCAAGTTAACTTTTGAGGTATGTTTTTCTGTGAGAATGAAGACTTGGAGCAATTCTATTTGACTCTGTAAAGCCACTCCAGATTTTAACTTGTGTTGAAAGTGGAGTCTCTGCAGTGATTGTTCAGGCAGGCAGAACAGGAAGAGTCTTGGTTAGTGTTTTATCTATGCAGTACTTCCTATATGCTGTTGGGATGAGTTTTGATCCCATTCGTTATGGGATATGAAACCAAAGAGCTTACTTCTTGTTTAATCTACAGCAATAGTAAAACATCATAGAGTGTGAAGTGTCTTAGTGTTGTGACAGCTAGAGCTGCAAGCAGTTTTTTCCCTGAACATGAATGTTTCCTTACAACTGAAGGAGATACTTATCTGGGCAGAGATGAGATACTCTTCTCAGGGTAGAGTGTGTCAGGTCTGTTCACACTCATAGCTAGTGACAAATTGATCTCATGCTCTACTTTAGAAAAGATGAGACTGAAGTAGGCTTTAAGTTATGGCAGAATGAACACTTACAGGTGAAAAAAGCTGGAAGCCATCAGGATGGTATTCCAGTCTCTCTACATGCATTTTGCTTGCCATTGGATGTTGTTGAATTAGTTCCTTTCTGAAAGGGAGTTCACATAACACTTGGTAAATTTTTCCAGTGATGAACTACATTCACTAGAAACAAGCACCTTTGTGTTTTGTTTAGCTTCCAGTTCTAGCATTTGAGTCTGGTTCAAACCTTCATTTGCTATTTTGCAGGCCTGTTGTCAAATTTGTGGGCACTGTGTGGGCATGCACAAAAGAAGGGAGTTGGCAGGCAGGAACTGATCTGGCTGTGAGCAAGCTGGAGTGGCTGCTTCTGGAAGACCCTGCATGGAGGCAGCCAGGAGCTCAGCATGGGCTGCTTTACCCAGCCTTGAGCATGTTTCAGATCCATAGACTGTGATGGAGCCACAGCTCTTGTAACTTACATAAACTGTGCTCCTTGAGATACTTCTTAGCTTTTTTCAGTTATTCTTGTGGTTTCTCTCTGGAACTCCTCTGCTTTGTTCATAGACTGCTGAGATTGTGGACAGCAGTACTGGATACAGCATTTCAACAGTGCTGTTAGGAAGTACATGCATGTTGCAGACTCTGCTCTAATTCAGTATTACACACTTTATGCAGCTAATTTCAGCAGTGAAATTGCCAGGAGCTCTACAGGGAGAAGTGAAAATTCATTCTTAGGTGTGTAATATCAGCCTTGTAAAGAGTCCCTCCTCAGCCTTCCTATAGGTCCCCTTCAGGTACTGGAAGGCCACTAGAAGGTCTCCTCGAAACCCTCTCTTCTCCAGGCTGAAGAGCCCCAACTCTCTACAAGGACCAGAAGGTCCTCTGTAAGTCATTTTCAGAGGTGCTGGTTCTCAAGGTGAAGTCCTCTTCTCTATAAGTGTGATCTGCCTTCTCTGTCCTAGAGTTGCATTTTCATATTTATTCTACTGATATTTATGTCTTGATAGTTCAAGATTCAGGTCACTGTATTCTGTGATGCAGCTCCTTATTTTTCAACATCCATATCATTATTTCATCTACATTTGATCAATATATAGTTCAGTTTCCTTCCAGATGATAGGTAAGAATATTAGGTAGTATTTAAACGGTAAAATGAGCTTTATGGGACCTTGTTAGAAGCTTATCTGTCAAGAATGGTTTGGTGTCTAGTGCTGGAATTTGAGTCTCATAAAAATGCAAAGCTCTGAGTTGTTTTGCCATTGGAATGGGCTGCCCCGGGAGGTGGTGGAGTCATCATCCCTGGAGGTGTTCAAAAAGAGCCTGGATGAGGCACTTAGTGCCGTGGTCTAGTTGACTGGCTAGGGCTGGGTGCTAGGTTGGACTGGATGATCTTGGAGGTCTCTTCCAACCTGGCTGATTCTATTTGGGGCTACCCAAGGACATGATATTAAAACAGCTGTCTTACCAACAGGATTACTGGTCTCACTCACTGAGATTCTGAACATTTGGGATCTTTTTTTCCTTGAACTAGTGTTGCTTATATTCACTTAGTTCCACTGAGCTGAATTTCACCCCTGTGCTTTGCATATTTTTTCTGGGATCAGTATAATGCTAAGTGTATATGTAAGACAGCATAGAATGCCCTGTTTGGGGTTGTATATTAGGAACTATGGTCAGACTTAAATTCTTAAGGCATTTTCCAGTGTTTGGGGTTTATTGAAAGCAAGTCTTAATAATTTAGATAGATACCTGGAAGACTTAAAAAGCCTTGATGTGAGTTACCTGGCCTGCTTGTAGTAGCTATTGTTTTAAGATCTTCTGAGTTGCTGCTGGAGTAATAAGAAGTTATTAGAAGTATTTTTCTCTTATGATTGCCTAGCTTTTTCAGCTGCAGAAGTATATTTCATATTTTTTATTACTCTTTCAACAATTTTTGTCTTGTAATGGATGAATGTAACTGTTAAATGCCTTTGGTGTTTAAGTGAATCATAGAATCGTAGAATGGTTTAGGATGGAAGGGACCTCAAAGCTCATCCAGTTCCACCCCCCTGCCATAGGCAGGGACACCTCTCACTAGAACAGGCCTCATCCAGCCTGGCCTTCAACACCTCCAGGGAGGGAGCAGCCACAGCCTTCCCGGGTGGTCTTTGTCAGTGTCTCACTATCCTCACTGCAAAGAACTTCTTCCTCATAATCTAGTTTGAATCTCCCCTCTGCCAGTTTAAACCCATTACCCCTCATCCTGTCATGACAAGACCTTGTCAATAGTCCCTCCCCAGCCTTCCTGTAGGCCCTCTAAACCATGGAACCAAACACCTCATCCAGCCTCCTTTTTAAACACCTCCAGGGGTGGTGACTCCACCACCTCCCTGGGCAGCCCATTCCAACAGGCAATTGCTCTTTCCATCAAGAATTTCTTCCTAACATCCAGTCTAAACCTGCCCTGGCACAGCTTGAGACTCTGTCCTCCTGTTCTATCACTGAGTGCCTGGGAGAAGAGACCAACCTCCACCTGGCTACAACCTCCTTTCAGGTAGTTGTAGAGAGCAATGGGGTCTCCCTGAGCCTCCTCCAGGCTGAAGAGCCTCAACTCCCTCAGCCTCTCCTCATAGGGCTGTACTCTAGCCTCTTCATCAGTCTTGGTGCCCTTCTCTGGACACATTCCACCTGTCCAGCAAACTAAGTGTATGTCAGTTATCTGTTTCACTTTTCTCTGTAAACACTTCTGTCCAATTGATTGAGCTCATCTTTGTATTCATCTTTGTGTGTCTGTCTCCTTTGGAGTACTAAACCTGAATGCGTGCACTTCCTGGGGACTTCTTTTTCATGCAGAACATGAGGCAATCATTTCTACCTAAGTATGAGTCTTTCTTCTAACATCTGTAAAACTGAAGTACCTCAGTTGCATCTTCAAAGTAAAATGGTGCCTACATGTAGCTCCTTGGAGGTGCTCAACTGTTGAAGTGCCAAGAGCCTAAAATAAGAGGTCTGTAGAAAGTAGCTGATCAGAGAGTGCATTTTCACAGGAACCAGAATACAAAAGCATGGCCTGACAGGCTTGGTTGCCCTTGTGCTGATGGGAGTGGTGTCACCCACAGCTCCAAAATGCAGAGGAGGAGGTAGGTGGTGCTGGGTTATGAAGTGCTTGTGCAGTTGGCAGCTTTTGCCTCAAAAAAGCAAGAGGCCAGGAAGTCCAGCTATGAGGTTAGCTCTGTTGCCAGAAACCATCATTTTAGAAAACAAATAATGTTTTGGGGTTCAATAGCACAAGACATGGGAGACCTCCAAGTCAATGACTCAGTTGGTGACTCAATGTTACAAAGTAGTTAGAGGAGATTTTCTTCCCAGCCCATGTAGAGGTCTGACCCCTTTAACCTATGAAGAAATTTCTCTTGTGTTAAAAGTTTTGTGGAGGGCATAGTGAATCATAAATCGTCCTGGTGACTGGAATTTAGTAAAAAAAATCCTTTGAATTAGGAATGTCTGTACTTAATAAGAGCTGATGCTCTCGTTGTGTCCATCCTCTTAACACTAATCTGGAGCTAGATTTAGCAGGTATCTTCAGGAACCAATCTGCTTTTGACAAGTTACTGTATAAGAGAATATTCAACATTAATCTTGTCTCGATAGCCTATGATTTAGGGCTAGTTGTATGTGAAGCTCTGCGGAGGAGCTCCTTCAAGTTCTGTTGTACTGTTTGTTTTGCAACTCCTAATCCTTCCGTGATTCAGCCAGGTTGGAAGAGACTTCCAGGATCACCCAGCCCAACCTAGCACCCAGCCCTATCCAGTGAACTAGACCATGGCACTAAGTGTCTCATCCAGGCTTTTCTTCAACACCTCCAGGGATGTTGACATCACCATGTCCCTGGGTAGCTCATTCTAACGCCAATTACTCTCTCTGGCAACAACTTCCTCCTAACATCCAGCCTAGACCTCCCCTGGCACAACTTGAGACTGTGTCCCCTTGTTCTGTTGCTGGTTGCCTGGGAGAAGAGACCAACCCCACCTGGATACAGCCTCCCTTCAGGTAGTTGCAGACAGCAATTAGGTCTGCCCTGAGCCTCCTCTTCTGCAGGCTGCACACCCCCAGCTCCCTCAGCCTCTCCTCACAGGGCTGTGCTCCAGGCCCCTCAACAGCTTCATTGCACTTCTCTGGACATGTTCCAGCATCTCAACATCTCTCTTGAACTGAGAGGCCCAGAACTGGACACAGCACTCAAGGTGTGGCCTGACCAGTGCTGAGTCCAGGGACAGAACAACCTCTCTTGTCCTGCTGGCCACACTGTTCCTGGTGGAGGCCATCTGCGTAACAATCTCTGGGCTCAGTAAGCAGCCACGTTTCCCGTGCAGTCCGTGAAGCCTTTTAGGGTTTGTGGAAAACTAACTGCCTGAGAGTTTCCTAGGCCAGTAGAGTTGGAATGTAGAGGAAGCAATTGAAAGCTGAGTGCCTTCCACATGGTGCGTTTTCTGTTTGCAGGCAGCTAGTGGCACTAACTTCTTCTGGCTACTACTCCCTAAGAGAGGTCTGCAGTCTCTCTCCTTTGCTGTTCCTGATTTACACTGGACCAGGGTGTAAATCACTTTAATTGTAATTACTTTTATGAAGCAGGAAAGATTGCACAATTATAATGTGGTTAAAAACTTTCACTTCTCTCCGTCTCTAACATTCATCTGTTACCCACTCTCTTTATCTTAATCATTTAAAGATGTGTTGTCTGTACTTTGAGTCTGTGAATCTCAGATTTCTCTGCAATGCAAAAAAAAAGTGAAGTTTTGCCTTTTCCTTCCCTCTTACCCTTTTTACTTCTGGAATTCCTTTTTCTTCTATTTTTTTTTCTTTCCCCTCCCCCGAGTGCAAGGGTTGGACCATCCAACCTGGTTTTCTTGAAAATGACTTGCTTTCATTTCCTCCTCCAGCCAGGGAATAGTTTGGAAAGGCTGTTCCCTGGACCCTTGTCCGAGCAGGAGAAGGCAGCCAGCTGCAGCACTTGCCAGGGGAACAGGAGCGCTTCCTGGCAGAGGTGGGGCGAGAGGAACGGAGCCTGTGCCGTGGGACTCGCTTTCATCTCCTCCACTCTTTGCAAGGCAGTCCTGAAACTGCCTGACCGCTTTTAAATCTTCCCGTTAGAGCAGCCCAGCAGTGAGGCCCTCTCTTCTTTTTTGGTTTGCTTAAGGAAAAAAAAAAAAGAGAGAGAGGAGTAATTTGCTCTTATAAATAGCAGCACATTAAAAATATACTGAGCTGTGCTGGCCAATCCTGCACAAGTTTCTCCGTGTGAGATTTTGAACACCCTGTAAGGGACAGGCTGTGAGAGTTGAGGCTGTTCAACCTGGAGAAGAGAAGGCTCCAGGGAGACCTTAGAGCAGCCTTCTAGTGATTGAGGTGGGCTACAAGAAAGCTGGAAAGGGACTTTTTACAATGACTTGTAGTGATAGGATGAAGGAGGAATGGCTTTAAGGTGGAAGAGGGTGGATTTTAAGATGGATATTAGGAAGAAATTCTTTACAGTGAGGGTGGTGAGACACTGAAACAGATTGCCTGTGGAAGCTGGGGATGCCCCTGCCCTGGAGATGTTCAAGGCCAGGATGGACCTGGCCTTGAGCAACCTGGTCTAGTGGAAGGTGTCCCTGCCCATGGCAGGGGAATTGGAACTAGGTAATCTGTATAGTCCTTCCAACACAAACCATTCTATGATTCTATAAGATGGGTGCTCTCACACAGAATAATAGAATCAAGGAGGTTGGAAGAGACCTCCAAGATCATCCAGGCCAACCTAGCACCCAGCCCTATCCAGTCATCTAGACCATGGCACTAAGTGCCTCATCCAGGCTTTTCTTGAACACCTCCAGGGACAGTGACTCCATCACCTCCCTGGGCAGCCCATTCCAGTGGCAAATCATCATTATCACCTTATATGAATCCCCATTGCGTGTAATTGTCCACATACAGTTCTTCTGTTGAGAATAGGATTTAGGTTTGTGGCTTACTCTGTTCTGTTATATTTAGCATATTCAGAGTTGGATGCATGCTGTAATGTTCTGATTCCCATTTGTTTGGTTGGTTGGTTTTTTTTCCCCAAAGTTCTGCCTATGTTTGGATTTGTGGGTTTGGAGCCCTGAACATGTCAGAGTACCTGAGCCCTGTTGCTGAGGTGACGTGCTGGGCAAGAGGAATGTTTCAGCATTTCATTTGGGCTTTGGAGACCTGCAGATTCACACTGCAAATGCTTAGCTTCATAGAATTTTCTTTGCAATGAAATGTTGCAGGTTTCCTAATAAAATTGCTTGGTCTGTGTCATTGGGACTTGTCTGAGAAGTACATGAGCGAGAAGACTTCTCTTTTAAGTCTCCAAGAAAAAGATTTTAAACATCTTCTCTTCTTTTGTGGTTTCATCACAGACATGCTTCATAAAGAGGTCCCACTGTGAAGATGATTCTCATAGAGATGGCTGTTATTTGCCTCTTGAGTCTTGCATGCCTGTATCTGTCACTCTTCTCTTGCTGCCTTCTTAAGGCATTTCAGAGATATCTGGAGGTGCCACCTTTGTAAGTGAAGCATGTTCAGCTTTTGATATGAACCTTGAGTGAAGTCAGCAAATGATGAGGAGTTCTTGGTTTGACCTAAAGTCACCAATGACAAAAGGCCTTATCTGGGTTGCTGATGACTACACTTGAATCAACAGTGATGGGAAACACTTAGAGCAGTATGAAGCCTCAGCATCGTGAAGAAACTTACCTCATCTTCCCATTTTCCAAGGTGGAAGAAACAATTTGATGTAGGGAGTAGGGAGTAGGCTTTGTGTCATCTACTTCTGGGAAAGCCTGAGTGTGGTTAGATGAGCTTTAAAAACTTCTAGTTTGAACTGTTGCAATTTGTGCTACTCAGTTTGCATGCAAAAATTGCCAGTGCTTAACTTGGTGGACAATGCCATCCAGACCAAACATATCACATGTGCTGCACAAACACCATTTGCTCCTTCAGAGTCTGGGAAGAACTCATGTTTCTGGCTGGAGGTTGGAAGGCATGTGAGAGCCTTGGATCCTTCTGCCTTAGAGACTGTAAAACACCCCTCTTGCTTTAAGCTCTGTGAAGCAGTGATACTGTTCTAGAGTACTGCCAGCTGAGCAGGTAGGCAAGAACTTTCTTAATTAAAGGGCATTGGCAGCCATTCCATGCTTATAAATTTTTCATCACTTTTGATGGGCAACTTTAAACTCTTACTGATGTCACCAAAGAAGAAAAATATATGTGAAAGTGAGCTTGTTCTTCTCTGTCCAAAAAACTGGGGAAAAGAAGAAAGGAAAAACAAATTCACTCTGAATAATCTTATTTTTCTTTCTCTTTTTTCCCCTTCTCCTCTTGGTCTTACTGAGCGATGTTAAGTAAAACATTTCATGGGTAGAAGCAGTCCGGGGTGGCTGTAACTGACCACTTCTAGTGAGTCAGGGCTCTCCACAGCTCCTCCAACAGAGATCTTTTTCTTTGCTCCCATTCTGGTCCTGCTAGTGCATCAGCCAGCTTTTACCCCATATTGCAGCTGCTGACAGAGAGGTTTTCTGATGTGTGGAGCCAAGGGCCAACCACAATTTGTCCATGTATTTACAGGGATCATTTCATTCCAGTAGAAGCGCGGCCAAATGCTTCTTGATAGAAACATGCTGCATCCATCTAACAGCACTATCCAATTGAGACAAAGTGAAGAATGCTCTACTATTTGTGTTGCAGTAGTTGCTCCAGCCCCAGTGAGAGATCAGGACTCTCTTGCGTGAGGCACTGTTGATCTCACAGTACTTTTCCCAGGCTTACAGAACTTCCTCTCTAAACTGACAGGTCAGATAATGATGCTCTGTGGTATAATCAATTACACTGCAAAAGGCATGTGTGCTCAAACCCAAATCTTAATATGATCTTAAATATTTCATCATGTGATAGTGCTCATCATCTCATGGCTGTGCTGGTCCAGTGTGCTTATCGAGGAAGCGATCATACAGGATCACAGAATTAACCAGGTTGGAAAAGACCTCTGGGATCATCGAGTCCAACCTATCACCTAACCCTTCTAATTAACTAAACCATGGCACTAAGTGCCTCATCCAGCCTCCTTTTAAGCACCTCCAGGGATGGTGACTCCACCACCTCCCTGGGCAGCCCATTCCAATGGCCAGTCACTCTTTCCATGAATAATGTCTCCCTAATGTCCAGCCTGAACCTGCCCTGGTGCAGTTTGAAGCGTTGTCCTCTTCTTGTGTCACTGGGTGCCTGGGAGAAGAGACCAACCTCTGCCTGGCTACAACCTCTTTTGCAGTAGTTGTAGAGAGCAATAATGTCTCCCCTGAGCCTCCTCTTCTCCAGGCTGAATAACCCCAACTCCCTCAGCCGTTCCTCGTAGGGCTGTGCTCCAGCCCCTTCACCAGCCTTGGTGCCCTTCTCTGGGCACGTTCAAGCACCTCAACATCTTTCTTAAATTGAGGGGCCCAGAACTGGGTACAAGGTGTGGCCCAACCAGTGCTGACTACAGGGGCAGAATGACTTCCCTGGTCCTACTGGCCACACATACGTGAGGAATGAAGACATGTGTCATGCAGTGCTACTGGTGAGGTTTTAGGTTTTTTTGGTTGTTTTTTTTTGGTTATTGTTGCTTTTTTTCAAGGCCAGACATTAATCTTGGCTTTACAGCCCCAGTAACTCTTGTTCCTCATCAGCAGCGTGGTGAGTCTGAAAAGAGAAATTAGAGTCAAGAGGATATTTTCCCTGAAGATTACAACAGTTATAATGGAGGTCAAACTTTTGGCTTCAGCTATTGGACTGTTTTGCTTTAAACTTGAAATGCACATCAATGAAAGCAGCAAGTTCAAAGTTTAGCATGAAATAATGCCAAAGGCTGAGGATGGGGGGGGGGGAAAGGCATATCATAGTAATTTTTCTAAAGTTTAGCCATCACTCTGCAAACTGAATGTAACTTTTCAAGCAATATAAGAAGCAATCTCATGATAATGAATGATGAGTGGAGGAAAGCAGTGCACAACACAGCATCCTCGTTTGGGGAATTCAGGACCAGAGGAAAGAGTATCAGTTATAATTATTTGCTGTGTTGATTCAAACATGAACTTGATACTCATGCCACAGGGAATTTACTCATTATACTTGCATTATTATACAATTCAAATATCCTACTCTAAATACCTTTAACACAAGGCTTATCTCTTTAACTTTAAGGAGCTGTTATAGTTCATTAGCTAGTTGAAGGGTAGTTGTGGGAGACTTCCAAGTGGAGAATGCTTCAAGGGAACATTCTAACATTTTAAAGTTAATTTGTATGTATGTCTGTAATTAATAGCATGTGGAAATCATCCCCAAAAGAAGGGTGTTATGAGCCAGTCGCTCACTCTGGCTACAGTGGGAGCTTTCTGTGCTTGGCAGCTTCAGCTCTCTGCCCTCAGCTATTAACCATCTTGCTGCATACTGGGCATTACACAGACTGGCTGGAGGGCAGGTCTGTTGATGTTGGCCGAGTTCATGTATTGATCTGCACCTTCTGGAGCATGACCTAATGACATATGCTCTGGAATTACTTTGTATAAATGTATCTGACAAATACAGATCTCAGTAGATGTATTCACAAAGCTCGTTCAAGCATGTGAGCTGTTTGCCAACAGTTATCACAGAAGAAACACGGAGCTGGGCAGATTTCAAGAGGCTGCACCATTGGTCCTGCAATAGAAGAGGTTGTAGACTGTAGTCATGATCTTCCAGATAGGTATTTTCTTAAAGACTTTCAGCCACCACCACAGCCTTCCTGTGAAACTTCTTCTAGTGCATCTTCATTATGCTTCACGTCCAAAGGTTTTCAGGGTAGCACAAACCTTCCTTGCTCATGAGTGCTCATGAGTTACCCATCATGGAACTAATCATTCCCTTAACTTTTTTCTCTCAGACATTTGCATACTGAAGGCTGATCTTATGCAACACCTTCAGTCTGTTTTGGCGGAGCAATCCAAATTTACTCATTGGCCTGTGAGTGATGGCTCTGTAGTAATCTCTTTCCTCTGCAACACCAGAATAGCTAGATGCTTCTATTTTAACTAGGAGCCACTGATAACTGCTTTCTCAGGGTAGTTTTCCAGTCTTGCAGCCTACCTACTATATTTTTTGGTCTAGACTGTATTTCCCTCATTTGCTAATGTGCATGTCAACGTCCAGGCTTACTGATGGTAAGATGTCATCTGTGGTTTCTCCTCTAAAGCTCATTATGCAGTCCTGAAGGCACTTCAGGTTGTTTGGACACTAATTGCTTCTGACAAGGCCATGTGAGCTGTTACTCAGTTCCATGTTTTCTTGCAGGTGTTAACAAATGTTTTTGAATAGTTTTCCACTCTTCTTCTGCCTTTAATTTCTCACTGCTACTTATTCCTCCCCCTTGCCTTTTTTTTTTCTTTTTAAGGTAGGTTGTTCTATTTAAACCTTCTGGTACTTGACCCTATGTTTAAAACTGTCTTTTCTTATGTGTATGTTCTAGTAGAAGCAGTAAAAATCTGTGAAGTAGTTAAGGAGTAAAGTATTCATTTGTGGTAGATGTTTTAAAAGGGTTTGGTAAATGTAGTAACATACTCAGGGATTCAGAGTCCTTTTCATCCAAGGCAGTGCATTAGACTTGAACTGCTTGTGTAAAAAAAAAGTAGAATAATGGAGAAAGAGACTGAAAGAAACTCTGCTTGGGCCTCTGCCTCTGGTCATGATCTGTGCCTAGGGTTTTTTGCATTGAGCTGTGGCCTTTATTCACCAGTTGGTGAAAAATTAATTGATCTGAAGCTTGCTAGGTACTTGGGGAATTGGGTCAGACCTGAAGAATCCCTTTTATCAAAACACATTGAAAGTGGAGGACTGAGTTTCCATCTGTGTATGAAAGTCACTTGTTGTATTTGGACACAGTCTCAAGTTGTGCCAGGGTAGGTATAGGCTGGATATTAGGAAGAAGTTCTTCACAGAGAGAGTGATTTCCCATTGGAATGGGCTGCCCAGGGAGGTGGTGGAGGCACCGTCCCTGGGGGTCTTCAAGCAAAGCCTGGCTGAGGCACTTAGTGCCATGGTCTAGTTGATTGGTTAGGGCTGGGTGCTAGGTTGGCCTGGATGATCTTGGAGGTCTCTTCCAACCTGGTTGATTCTGTGATTCAATGATTCTAAGGGTAAGAATCAGGAGTAAGGCCAGCAAGAGTGTTATCATGGTGGGAATCTGTTACAGAAGACCCAAGCAGGATGTAAAGGTTAAGTGTTTTATAAAGCAATTGAGAGAGGTCTCACAATCATTTCCCCTTGTTCTTGTGGGAGACTTCAACTTCCCAGGTATCTGCTGGCAATACAGTACAGCAGGGAGAGAACAGTCTCTGGGGTTCCTAGAGTGTGTGGAAGATAACTTCCTGACACAGCTGGTGAAGGAGCCAACCAGGGAAGGGGCCCTCCTGGACCTGCTTCTTATGAGCAGGGAAGAACTCAGAGGGGAAGTGAAGGTTGGAGGCTGTCCAGGACTCAGTGATCATGAGATGATTGAGTTCTCTATCCTTGGGGAAAGAAGGAGAGGGGCTGATAAAACTGCCACCTTGAGCTTCCAGAGGGCAAACTTTGGCCTGTACAGGAGACTAATAGACACGTCCCTTGGGAGGCCACCCTGAATGGTATAGGAGTCCAGGAAGGCTGGACATATTTCAAGGGGGAAGTCTCAAAGGCATGGGAGCAGACTATCCCTGTGTGCTGAGCAGGGACCTTTGGCTGGACCTCGAGGGCAAAAGGAGAGTCTGTGGCCTTTAGACGAGGGGACAGACGTCTCATGGGTACTGTAAAACTGTAGTGAAGCTATGCAGGGTGATGAGCACAGCTCTGCTGCATAAAGCCCTGGCTGGGCAAAAGGGCCCAGAGAGTGGCAGTCACTGGAGTTCAGTCTGTCTGGCAGCCGGTCACAAGTGGTGTAACCAGGGCAGTGGTCAAGTGTGTGCCAGACCTTCCATCCAGGAAAGGCCTTCAACTGCCAGCAATAGAACAAGGGGACACAGTCTCAAGTTGTGCCGGGGTAGGTATAGGCTGGATGTTGGGAAGAAGTTCTTCACAGAGAGAGTGATTGGCATTGGAATGGGCTGCCCAGGGAGGTGGTGGAGGCACCGTCCCTGGAGGTGTTGAAGCAAAGCCTGGCTGAGGCACTTAGTGCCATGGTCTGGTTGATTGGATAGGGCTGGGTGCTAGGTTGGACTGGATGATCTTGGAGGTCTCTTCCAACCTGGTTGATTCTATGATTCTATGAACTGGCTCAGTGCTGTTCTGTAAACCTTACTGCAAAATGCCAGACATTTGCATGTGTTGCTCCTCACTGTTGTGCAGATGATTATGTCACAGGGGAGGATCCCAAAGGAGAACAAAGCATGACAAATTTGCCTTTATCTTCTTTCTCTTGCCTTTGAATTATGAAGGGTGAGAATAAAAAGATAAGCATATATTCCAGATTGAAAGGTTTATTCATTGCTGTCTACAACTACCTGAAGGGAGGCTGTAGCCAGGTGGGGGTTGGCCTCTTCTCCCAGGCAAAGGGACACAGTCTCAGGTTGTGCCAGGGGAAGTATAGGCTGGATGTTAGGAGGAAGTTCTGGACAGAGAGAGTGACTGGCATTGGAATGGGCTGCCCAGGGAGGTGGTGGAGTCACCATCCCTGGAGGTGTTTTAAAGGAGGGTGGATGAGGCACTTAGTGCCATGGTCTAGTTGATTGGCTAGGGCTGGGTGCTAGGTTGGACTGGCTGATCTCAGAGGTCTCTTCCAACCTGGCTGATTCTATGATTCTAAGACACTATGCTTTTCAGAGACTCTAAAAAGAGAAGTAGCACTTGTCTCTTCCCTTAGGAAGGCACTTCCTTTAGCTATGGTTTTGACTGGTAAATGATGTTTATACAGTTCAGGGATTTAATATCTTAATTTGAATTGAATCAAGCCAGGTGAATAGTATTTGGCACCAGGCAACAAAGTACATACATTGAGATGCCAAGAAGAAACTCTGCAAGGCTCTAGATGGTTCTCATTCCAGACCTGTTACATTGTAAGTGTAGTATTCACTGAATTTCAGTCCATCTGGAGATGAGAACCAGGCCTGTGAAGGAAAGGAGAGTTAGAGAGATTTTAAGCTTCAGGAAGAAAAACTTGAGTGATCTGGTGTAGCATGATGAATTGTTCCTGGGTTAACTGGCTTACATGAAGACATGTTAAGAGTAGTCACTCATAGGCAGTTTTTTTCTCAGGCTAAAATCATTGCACAGCAGCAAAAACAAAACAGAAAAAGGAAGGGGGAAAGAAAGAAAGAAAGATCTACTCCAGCCATGGGTGAAAATCTCCAAGCTTTTGTGTTTATCTGAAGGGATTCTTATGAAAGCACAAGAGTGGTTTTAAAACTTCTCCTGTGCATGCTTGGCTTTTGTACCCCGATGGCTTTGACTACTGAGAGGACCTCTCCATTAGAGCAGATTGTGATCCACAGTTCCATCAGTTCTTGTAATTGTGCTTAAAAGCAGCTTGCAAACAGAGCTGGTAAATATGCAAAGCTGAATGACTCGAGCTCATAAACATTTTTAATCTGTGCAAATCATAAAATCCAAAGCCTGAGAAGAAACGACGGAGCTTTGCAAAACCACCCCAATATTGCACGTTTCAGTCCCATGTGAGCTCTGCTGGAGAATGATTTCAGATTCTTGTCTACCAAACTGAAATATCAGGGAAACACTGGATCCAATTCAGTTGGACTTTATTAGATTATGCCTTCATGCTATTGTAGCTGAAGAAAATGCTACAATTTCAAATATGATGTGTAACAATTGTGCAAATTCCTTAATCCTGTTTTCCATTCATTTATATACTAATTAAAACCACAGACCTGGAACCAAGCAGCTTTTCATTTGCAGAGGCCTCTATTTAGTTTGTATATTTTATGACTGTACTCTCTTGCCCTTCCAGAAGAGAGTGAAACTCGACGTTGAAACCTTCATTATCAATCTGTGTGTTGGCTCCGTTTCTTAGTTGTGCATAATTCCACTCCACGGAACATGAAAGTGTCATTGGGGGTGTGTGTGTTTTGTTTCATTTTGTTATCCTTAGAGGGCACCACAAAATGCTCTAGTGAAAGAATAATCATAAGCTTAAGAGGAAAGAAAGTTTTAAGGGACTAATTGAAGAGGGGAAGAAAGGCTGAGTGGTTTAAAGGAATTAAATGATGGGAGAGCTCCAAGTGAGATGAGACAGCAAAAGTAAAAGAGCTACCACCAGCTGCGATGAATGATAGACATGCATTTCAAAACTGTGGTCATGGGGCTGTGCAGGTATGCGGAGAGAATGAGGAAAAGGACAGTTCACAGCTTGTTCAGGAGACAAGTTCAAAGGTACAGCACCTTATGTGGAGTAGTCTGCAGCCCTACAGGCAATGTTTTTTGCTCCAGACTTAGTGGCGGTAGGACACAGCTCCTTCTAGGTCCGTGGTAACAGGAAAAGCAACTTAAGACATAGTTTGTAGTATACTCTTAGTACAGTCATCCATGATGGAGCAAAGGCTGAAGACAGCTGCCTTGCTGGATCCTGTGAGATGCACTATTTCATTTGATCTCTGTGCAGGGCACCTGTGTTAATCAGCTTCTGCCAGTTTAAAGCACTCTCCTATTTTAAAAAGAAAATTCTGGCTGGTTCTGTCTGAACTGGAGTGCAGTACAGGATGGGGAGGCATAGGAAGCATTAGAAGTAAGTGACTGTTCACTGGCCAGTTTGAGATGAATGGGATGAGCTCAGCCTAGCAGGTAAATCTTGCCAAGCTTGCAGAGAGTTGATGCTCATTTTCATTTCTGTCACCGAGTTTGAACTGGAAGGTCACTATCAGCCCAGATGTGAAAGCTACTGCCCACTACTGCTCCTGTATAGCGGAACCCTCTCCAAAACACAGGTTGAGTAGGTTAGGAAGGCAGTTACAAAACTCACATTGCAAGTGTGAGGTGCATGAAGGATTTGAGGAGTCTGAGGAGCTTCATGAGAGCTGGATTCCCCTCGTTACCCCTCACTGCTAGGGACTCAGAGGCTCTTCAGCACATAGCTGCCTAGGAAAGTTCATAGGATGACTTCAGCAGAACTGTGTTTAAAGTGAAGCCAGTGCCTGTTGTCTTTCTCTGAAGCAGAATGGTAGACCTCTTGCTCTGTTATTCTACTAATTATTCAGACCAATTTTACAGCTATCTCACATATATTTGATTGAACCACCTTGCAAGTAAGTGGAGGAAATGAAACTTTAAACTTGCAAATGAGAGCAATGATGTTGGGATTGTTCTGTGCTAAGGTAGAGAGAGACACATAAACACAGAAGTATGAACAGCTTAAATGGAATTGCAAAATAGCCTGAGAATGTCTTTTTGCTGCCATTTCCTTGATTTCAACACCACCAAGTTTGTCATATATGACGGCTTTGTGGTTGTCATGACACTGTTGGAGAAATTGGATTTGGGCAAAGTTTTCTTAGTTCTTTAAATAATTCAAAATGTTTTCCAGGTTGTTTGGGGTTTTGTTTTGTTGTTTGTTTTTTTTTCCAGCACAGCTTTGTTATTCATAGAATCATAAAATCAACCAGGTTGGAAGAGACCTCCAAGATCATCCAGTCCAACCTAGCACCCAGCCCTAGCCAGTCAACCAGACCATGGCACTAAGTGCCTCATCCAGGCTTTTCTTGAACACCTTCAGGGACGGTGCTTCCACCACCTCCCTGGGCAGCCCATTCCAATGGGAAATCAGTGGTACTTGTTTGTAAAGTAGACCTTATTTTGTATTTCTCTGCATAGTGTTGCACCTCTGTGGCAGTGTATAATCCTCAGGATATATCCAAGGGATTTCCAACCATCCTCTTGGATTTTGTGACAATACTTTTGATTAGAAGCCCTTCTACACAGAAAATTGAAATACAGCTGCACATTCACAGGCTAAAACACAGCTCAAGTCATCCAGCACTAAAGACACAAGCCAGAGCCTGTGGTGAGCGTGTTAGCTGTCAGAGTGCAAGCTATACCAAAGTGACATCTAGTGAATATCCTGATCTTGGAGGTCTCTTCCAACCTGGTTGATTCTATGATTCTATGATTCATAGGGATTTTTAGACATTGCAATCAGCATCCCAACATCTCTATGTAAAGCTGTATAATATACAAGTAATGCAGCTGGGCTTGTGAGCATGTTTTCCTCTTCAGCCTGCCAGTGGAGAGATCTCTTGTTACAGCTTGCTTCTGAACATACCACTTCAGTGGCATGCAACCAGAAGGAGTTTGGGAAATGAGAGAAGATAAAAGATCTTTATTACCAGGAGAACTGTTGGGCAGTCTTGTGAATGGCAGAAGGTTAATCCAGTCTGGTTTAAGTCACTGAGGCCATTGCAGCCATAAAACCTCTGCTGAACACTGCCAGCAACTTAGGTCTTGCTTTGCTATTCAGAAAGGTTCATGTTCCCTGGAGAGTTTTATTTTTTGCCCTCATCGTTGCCCTTTTTTATGTGTGTGTTTTTTGGTTGTTGCATTGTTGGTTTTTTCTTCCCCCTTGTTATTAAAGAGGAGGTGCAGACAATTGTACTTGCAATTCTTGCTTATGATTCCTAGCTGAAAGAGGAGCAGCCCTTCATGGAGGGAGATGAAAGACACTAGGAGCACTTTTCTTACATTCCACTGTAAGCAGAATAGCAAAGTAGGAAGCTGAGAAGTTTCCAAACACAACACACATCTATTTACATATTTGATTTAAGCGGTGATACATGATAACCTGGGATTTCATTCAAAGGATCCTGATGGGGATTTGAAAGGAGTTCTTCTTCCTTGAATGTTCGTGAAATCACTGCTGAAAGCTGAAGGACCTTTTGTTGGCAAGCTAAATTCTCAGAGAATAGGAGGCAGAGAGGCTGGAGACAGGGGTTTTGTGCTGAAAATCCTCTAAGTGCCTACAAATGTGGGGATAAATTCCTGGCCCTTTGGAGAACGGCAGGAATGTTTTGTTGGTGACTTCAATGGGACCGAAACTTCACTCAGGTTTTGGAGAGATTTTCGTAACTCTGAGACTTCTAATGCATGTTGATGGACAAAGAAACTTCCCTGTTAGCTTGTTGTACATCTTCCTAGCAGGAAAGGATCTGTCAGCTCGTACTTGGAGATCTTGGATCTTGGAGGTCTCTTCCAACCTGGTTGATTCTATGATTCTATGCCAACTCTCATAACCAAAAACCTTATTAACACTAATTAACTTTATTGGTCCTGTCCCAAGCCTTATGAGGAGAGGCTGAGGGAGCTGAGGTTGTTTAACCTGGAGAAGAGGAGGCTTAGGGCAGACCTCATTGCTGTCTACAACTACCTGAAGGGAGGCTGCAGCCAGGTGGGGTTGGTCTCTTCTCCCAGGCAACCAGTGACAAAACAAGGGGACACAGTCTCAAGTTGTGCCATGGGAGGTCTAGGCTGGATGTTAGGAGGAAGTTCTTCCCAGAGAGAGTGATTGGCATTGGAATGGGCTGCCCAGGGAGCTGAGGCACTTAGTGCCATGGTCTGGTTGATTGTCTTGGGCTGGGTGCTAGGTTGGCCTGGCTGATCTTGGAGGTCTCTTCCAGCCTGGTTGATTCTATGATTCTATGACTTATACTAGGAATTCATGGTCACAGGATTGCTATGATAGCAGCCAACCCAGGGGAGAGGGAAACATCCGAAGATGTTTACTCTTTCACTATTAAACTGTAACGTTCCATAATCAACAGTGACATTATAGAGGGATTCTGCTTGAGTGAGTAAGATGTTGTGCTGTTTCCTTACACCATGTGTTTTAATCTGACATGAGATTAATATTTCTCTGTTGAGAAACAAAGCAGTGTGGTTTGTGTGTACATTCCCTCTTGGCTCCTTTTCATGACAGCTATTGTGTAAATAGGACTTTGAGAAGCAGAGAATTGAGGTCAGACCTTTCAGACTTCATAATATGTGTGGAGATGTGGAGATTGCATATGCTGAAAGTTGGTCCAGAATGGAAAAATCAGTATTTTCTGCCTTCCAGAATATTCCTGAGTTAGGTTACCCTAATTAAGCATTGCTCAAAATTCAGACCTGAAAATAGCTCTGCTGTCATACATCAATGTTATTTGTGTTACCCAGCCCCTGTATTTCAGCATGGATGAGAGAAAACAAGCCAACAGCCTAGAAGGCTTTTAAGGCAAGCAGAGAGAAAGGTCTGGTGAGTTCACATGAGGGATTTTTTTCTTCAGGAGACTGATTTTCAATCAGTTGTAGAGGCAGAGGCAGAAGTTTCACGCTGAGCACTGTGCTGCTGGAAGGTACTTGCAGGTGTTGCCATGTGAGGTGTTAGTTCACTCCTTTCCAGCTACTCCAGCTATTACAAATAGGCAAATAGTCTTTCTGTCTGGGAGAGAAAGATTGGGTGTGGGTCTGTGCTGTCCATGTTCTGCTTTCTCCTGAGAGGGACTCTGTGCTCCTTTTTCAGAAATGGGAGTATTTGGCAGTGGTCTCATCATGTCTTCCTGGGTTGGAGTTTTGGTTTTGTTTTCCTGAAAGGGACTGGACAGTTTCCCCTTTTCGTTTTAGCCAAAGGTTCCATCAATTTCATCCTTCTCCAGTTTCAGAGGTTTGGATCCAGGCAGTTGATTCAAAGCTCCCTGCTTAGCCTGGCTCATCTGTGAGTTAATACTCAAGGGAGTTTTGCAGAAGTGGTCTTTGGGGCAGTCTTAGCTTTCTTAAGAGCTGCAGAAGCATTTGTTTTTAAAGGAATTCAGTCTTACTCAACAGAATGCACTTTCAGGAAAGGAGAGTTCATAGAAGACCAGGATTATGGCTTGTAATTGCCTCGAGACTTGCCTGTGGCTGTAAAGTAGGAAGAACACAAGGTTTTTTCAATCTTTATGCTTGTTTTTCTTAGCATACATATGAAGATATGAACTTGTGCATGCAGTCTGTAGTCCTTACTTTCAGGTGTCTTTCTAGACATTCCACAAGTGCTTCATTTTTGTTGAGGGCAGCCTGCAGAGGCAACTGATTTCCTCTGAAGTAGATTGTTTAGCTTACCTGAAAGGACTGTGTATGTTTTTCTGAAGTATTTTTCTCCCATTCCTGACATACATTCAGATTTTCTAATCTTCTTTGCAGATGAGCAGTGATGTGAAACAGTGGAGGCATGGAGAGAGGGTTAGACTGACATTTGGACAATACACCACAGTGCTTACAGCCTGTACAAATGTTCAAGAGCACACTGGTTGTAGCCAGGTGGGGTTCTGTCTCCTCTCCCAGGCAACCAGCAGCAGAACAAGGGGACACAGTCTCAAGTTGTGCTGAGGGAGGTATAGGCTGGATATTAGGAGGAAGTTCTGGACAAAGAGAGTGATTGGCATTGGAATGGGCTGCCCAGGGAGGTGGTGTAGTTGCTATCCCTGGAGGTGTTCAATAAACTCCTTGCTGAGTCACTTAGTGCCATGGTCTAGTTGATTGTCTAGGGCTGGGTGCCAGGTTGGACTGAATGACGTCTCTTCCAACTGGTTGATTCTATGACTGGACAGGGCCTTGAGAAACTGGGTGTGGAAGGTGTCCCTGGCAAAGGCAGGGCAGTTGGAACTAGGTGAATTTAAGGTCTCTTCTAGCCCAAACCATTCCATTCTATGAAGAGAGTTATTTTGTGAGCTTTGGTTTTTGATCACACATTGGTTAGTTCTTGCTACTTCTGCAATAGCAGCACATCACTTTTGTGGGGTATTTGTGTTTTAGAGATCCCAGCCAAGGAAGACATAGGAGCTGATGACACTGACACCCAGCAGAGCTGAGGGGCCCAGTATGGACCAGTTAGATGAAGGCTGTAACTGATACATGATGTTAAAAGAAAGGGAGGGCGAGGAAAGATGCGCAGGGAGGTTTTCTGACCTCTCTAACTTTTTGGTAAATATTGGCCAGTGGTTTGGCCTCTAATCCTGCAGGTGTGGTTTTTAACTTTTTTGATCATTGGTGTTTTGTACATATATGGCTACACTCTAGCTCACAAAGACTGACAGAAACATTTCGCTTCTAAGGGCTTTTTGCAAAGTGAGGAGACAAGATTTAAGGTGAAGGGTTTGAGTACCTTTTTCCCTATGGTTCCCATAGGAGAGGTAGGAGAGAAAAAGCCATAGCTGGTTGTTTGAAATAGGTATTTTTTCTTCCTTCTTTTTAGCTGGTATGGGTAGTATGGATTTTTTTCAGGCTAAACAGTGTTTTGAGCTCAGCCTATAAAACACCACAAGTACTAGTAGCTTTGTAAGCATAATTGTGGAATTGTGGAAGTTCAATGGAAAAAAAGGTTTTAAATGATCACTTTCTGGCTGACAAGATTCACTTAAATCAGACAGTTCAGTGATACAGGAAAATTACAGCCCTTGGTTCTCCACACCAAATTAAGGAACATCCAAAGTCAGTTTCAATTGCAGCACGTAAATACAGTTGAGGTTGAAGCTTGCAATATGATGTAGCTCAACCCAGGGACAAAAATTACCCAAAAAAAAATGGGGAAAAAGGTTTAAAGTGGATTGTATTGTTGCAAACTTTAAACAGCAATGGTAGCTTTTCTTGGCACAGTTTAATGCCCACTGTAGGACCCATAATCAGCCTCAATGTTCTAGTCGAGATGAAGTGACATAAATTAGAGAGTATATAATAAGAGGCACTTAGAAAACCAGGATTTAACTTGTTTTGTACCAAGAATCCCATGCAGCAGCTTTGCTACAACAATACCAGTGATTTATGTTTTATTTTACTACTTCTTTTTCTGAGAACTTATCCTAAACTTTAATATGATCACACAGAATCACAGAGCTTTAGAGGTTGGAAGGGACCTCCAGAGATCATCGAGTCCAAGCTCCCTGCTAAAGCAGGATCTCTTAGGGTAGTTTGAACAGGAATGCATCCAGGTGGGTTTTGAAAGTCTCCAGAGAAGGAGACTCCACAATTTCTCTGGGCAGCGTGCTCCAGTGCTCCATCACCCTCACTGTTCCTCATGTTGAGGTGAAGCCTTCTGTGTTCCAGTTTGCAGCCGTTGCTCCTTGTCTTACTGCTGCTGAAAAGCAAAAAAGGGATTGGCCCCACTTGACACCCACCCCTCAGATATCTATGTACATTGATCAGATCCCCTGTCAGTCTTCTCCAGACTTAGTGCCCTCACTATGTCAGTTGCACTTGGACCCACAGCCAACTGCAGTATGTCTTTCATCATTACAGAAATCAGGAGTGCAAAAGACAATTACATGCAAGTGTAAAAGTCCACCAAATTCCCAGAGCAGTAGGAGAACCTTGAAGGAATTAAGTATTTGGGAACTGGGAACCAGACTGCCAGACCATTCTGCTCTTGCAGGCATAGCTTTGACTAGTCAGCTTTTGATTCAGGCTTGGTGAAGGAGTGAGGAGCTATCAGCAGAAACAGAGCTCCCTTGTCAGGTTTTAATTAAGGAAAAAAATGTTTTCAGAAGCATAGCTTCAGAAAATCCCATCTTTGCCTCACTGTACCTTTCTCTTCAGTCTGGAGAATGTCCTGAGGTGATTTAGTTTTCATATGGTGTCAGATCTTTCTGTGTTTTAAGAGGAATAGCAAGTGGTTCAATGGTGCAAAGTGTCACAAAGTCTACTAATTGAGTAATCATTCTTTTCTAAAGCAAAGCCTACCTAACCCTTCACTGGTGTATGTTTTTTGATGATGTGCAACTTGACAGAAATAGTGGAGACAGGAAAAATAAACCATGCATTTGTGCTGTGTGAGCACTACCAAGGGTCTGTGCTTTCAGCACTCTAGAGTCTGCTAGTGACATTTGTTCTTTGTAGCCAGTTCATGGCATAGTAATTAGATGTCTGGATTCCGTGCTGCATATCAAGAGCTCAGTGTGGCATCATTACAAGGAAAGAAAAAGTTGACTGATATAAGAAGTTACTGAAATAAGAAAATGTCTTCAGGATTGGTTTCTGTAAGTGTAACTGAAAGAAAGCAACGTTTAAAGAGCTGCAACAGGAGTCCATGTGAGAGTGAGAGTTTGTTTCTTTGGTGGTTCTCCAAGGAGCATCACCTCAGGGCTCTTCAAATAACACCGTTTTAGGGGAGCTGTGCTGAAGCTTCCCTGCGTGACTGCAGAGACATGTCCAGGGGTTAGTAAAAGAGAGAAGTTCTGAACCTCAGAAGGATCATCCAACAGCTGTATTCCCAACCTGTTTGGTTTGGTTTTGTTGATCTCTGTCTGATGCAGAAAGCTCTTGTCTGTTTCTCTGGTTAAATGTTTGCATATCCATATGTAGACTGAAATGCATAGATTCATAGAATGCTTTGGGTTGGAAGGAACTTCAGAAATCTTCTAGTTCTCATCCCCCGGACATGGGAAGAGACACCTTCCACTAGACTAGGTTGCTCAAGGCCTTGTCCATCCTGGTCTTGAACACCTCCAGGGAGGGTACATCCACAGCCTCCCTGTGCACCCTGTTCCAGCATCTCACTACGCTCTGCATAAAGAATTTCATTCTAATAGCCAGTCTAAATCATTCACAGTATCACAGTATCACAGTATCACCAAGGTTGGAAGAGACCTCACAGATCATCAGGTCCAACCCTTTACCACAGAGCTCAAGGCCAGACCATGGCACCAAGTGCCACGTCCAATCCTGCCTTGAACAGCTCCAGGGATGGCGACTGCACCACCTCCCCGGGCAGCCCATTCCAGTGTCCAATGACTCTCTCAGGGAAGAACTTTCTCCTCACCTCCAGCCTAAATTTCCCCTGGCACAGCCTGAGGCTGTGTCCTCTCGTTCTGGTGCTGGCCACCTGAGAGAAGAGAGCAACCTCCTCCTGGCCACAACCACCCCTCAGGTAGTCGTAGACAGTAATAAGGTCTCCCCTGAGCCTCCTCTTCTCCAGGCTAACTAATCCCAGCTCCCTCAGCCTCTCCTCGTAGGGCTGTGCTCAAGGCCTATCCCCAGCCTCGTTGTTTCTTCTCATTCTACCACTGCAAAGTCCTGTCTTGGCTTTCTTGTAGGCCTTCTTCAGGTAAAGCCACTATTAAGGTCTCCCTGGAGCCTTCTCTTCTCCAGGCTGAACAGCCCCAGCTCTCTCAGCCTGTCCTCACAGGGGAGGTTCCCCAGCCCTCTGATCCTTTTCATGGCTCCCCTCTGGACTCGCTCCAGCAGTTCAATGCCCTTTGTATGCTGAGGCCCCCAGGACTAGATGCAGTAGTCCAGGTGGGGTCTTACAAGAGCCGAGTAGAGGAGGAGAATCACTTCCCTTGTCCTGCCACCTACACTTCTTTGGATCCACGGCTTGTGAACCATCCATGCCCCTTACCATGAATAAATTGTGTACTGAGGGATCATTCAGTGGAGGGTTCCCAGCTGGCAGTTTCTAGCATGGATTCTTCACAACGTGCAGATGCAGTAATGGATATGATGTCTTGCATTGTGCTGTGGGTGCACACATACACTGTGGCAAGAAGAGCTGCTCCAGAGACATTGGGCTTTGACTGAAAGCCTTATTCACTGTGTTCTCAGCTGGTATTTTGTGGCTTTTGGTCCAGTCCCCCTCCTCCATAGCAAATGGTTGATGGTAGTGGCTTATTGGCAGCTTTGCAGGTAAAAAATGGAACACAGGACTTAAGTCTCTGTTGTACCATCTGGCTTTGAAGCCTTGCTGCAAGAGACTGATGTCTGAGCAGAGAGCAGTGCAAGTGTTTCTGTCCAAGAGCACTGACCAGCTAATGGATGTGCTCATAACTTAATGTTAGAGGAGGATAGAGTTTCAATACTAATGGAAAGCTGATGTACAACTGATGTGCTTCTGAGGGCCAATCCTAGTTCCGAGGTACAACCTGTAGGCCTCTGTAATTTGGTTCACCATATTTATATATCCCCTTTCGTTGCAAAGAGACCATTTCCAGCAGGGTTCTGCAGTCACGTCAGGGGCAGGAGGGGTGAGCAGAATAATTATCCGTGGGCTTTGGGAGCCCAGATGCATTAAACAAGTTTCTCATTTCTTGGAGAGCCTTACCCTGGAAGAGAGGAGAGGATTTGTGACCTGAGTGTGCCTGACAGGAAGGAAAAGATCCTGCTGGAAAGATGTGCTGTTGCAGCTGCCTTCCAGCAGTACTGCACATGCTGCTTTACTTACCAGGTCTGGATGTCCTTAAAGGCAGCCTGCCCCAGATCGTGGTAGAGACCCGTATGTTGAACAGAGAGAAAACTCACACGGGGGGGAGAAAGGATGTCACATTATGCTGCCTGGTGAAAAAAAACCCCAAGAGTAGAATTTGCTATCAGTGAGCTGAAATCTAAACAGCCTAAATGGTCCTAATAGTTAGAGGGGTTAGGGAAGCTTGCCAGAGCGTGGAAAGCATAACAACTGCATTTAATAACAATCAAGCTCCTCTTATAAATATTTGCATGTGCTGCTTCAAAGCCTACTACACAGTCATTCATGTACTGCAGATAGAAAGACAAGGGAGGGGGGAGAGAGGGAAGAGAGAGTGAGAAGAAAAGGGTGCTCCATGTTTTGTAGCTGCTGTAATAAAGAATGGGCAAAGCACCAGAAAGAAAAGAAAAAGGAAGAGAAACCCTCCAAAGTTTAATAAACACAAAAGGGAATAAAAATAAATCTTTGCAGCATTTATTACAAGCCCTTGATGGAAGGATTAGATTGAAGCTCTCAGCCTTTCCAGTGTGGGTGTATGTGTGAAGTCAAACTGTCTGGCCTCTTCCAGTGAGAAAAGAAAAGCTGTTTACATTTCCTAGCTTGGGCTTTGCATAGGATTGATTTATTTTGTTTTGTTTCAATAGCAGAAATGAAAATTCAGAGGGGAGGGGGGGAAAAAAACCCTCTTGTTTCCATACAATTGAATTTAGGCCTTTTCCTTTGCCTGACTGAAAGCCCAACTCTCAGATGAGCTGTGTCAAATGGTGTTTTATTTCTTCTGAAATGGCAGTACACACAGTACTTGTGAGGAAAGCTGTGGCATTAGTCCATCAAACACAACTGTGCAAGGCAAAAGTATCACGCTTTGGTGCAGGACATTCTTGATCTGGGCAGTATCTTCAGTTTGAAACACTTCTTCCCTTCCCAGTTTTGGTTTAAGGAAGCTTGATTTCGTCCCGCTTTCCTCCCAGGAGCAATGCCTGGGGATCTGTGTGCTGTTTTGGATGGTCATTCAGATGGTATTCAGACTCCCCTGCTGACTATGCTTTAGCCTGGAGAAGAGGAGGCTCAGGATTGACCTCATTGTTGTCCACAACTACCTGAAGGGAGGTTGTAGCCAGGTGAGGGTTGGTCTCTTCTCCCAGGCAACCAGCAACAGAACAAGAGGACACAGCCTCAGGTTGTGCTGGGGGAGGTCTAGGCTGGATGTTAGGAGGAAGTTGTTGGCAGAGAGAGTGATTGGCATTGGAATGGGCTGCCCAGGGAGGTGATGGAGTCACTGTCCCTGGAGGTGTTCAGGAAAAGCCTGGCTGAGGCACTTAGTGCCATGGTGTAGTTGACTGGCTAGGGCTGGGTGCTAGGTTGGACTGGCTGATCTTGGAGGTCTCTTCCAACCTAGTTGATTTTATGATTCTATGATTCAACCTGGAGCAATTCTAAAGGCTGTTGAGTATTTTGGGATAGATCTCCTGCACTCTTCCCACCATTGTTTTCTGCTTTCTCAGAGCAGAGCTGCTTTTTATCCTAGTTGCTTGGGATAGGAACATAGAGGATGCTAGACTTTAACAAAGTCAGTAAGAGGCACAGAAGCCATGTATGCATATAAGAACTCAGCAGATTACATTTTAGCCTGGCAATCTGAACTGTCCTGTGTGAAGCAGCTAGTGAAGCTTCAGCTCATTCAAGAAAATCAAAAGGAACCCAAAAAACCCTAAACTTGTGATGCTTGGTGCTCAGCAGGCAAAAGGGAGGAGGAGGAGAGATGCTACTTTCACCTTCTCCAGCTTTGTTTTGTAAATCCTCTCAGCTGTACTGTGATGATAGTGATTATGATTATTACAGCTGGAAGTAATTTTTTTCCTGAGGATTGGGTTAATAATTTAAAGATGATAAAAATGAGATCTTTCACTGCATGTACAATTCCCTCTCTCAAAACGAAAAGAAGTCTGTGTTTTCCTAGCTACAGGAAACATACTGATTTAATTCCACTCATTAATGATAATGGATCACGGAATACTTAAGGAGTCTGGTTTGTGGCAGGATAACTGTGTTTGTAGACTGACTTGGTCAGGCATCCTGGCATCTGCTGGAGCCATTGGGCCAAAACCAGAGGAGAGTCCAGAGGTATCCAACTGAGTCTGAACTGGTACAACTGTCAGGTTAAGGTGGAGGCACATGAAGAGATTAATTGCATCGTCTGAAATCACTTAAAGGCTAATCTGAAACCCTGCAGATCCCATAAGGGTCTTTCTGTTCTCTTAAAAACTGCAGATCTCCATTCTCAATCTTAATGCTAATTAACTTTCACATAAACCCTAATTCTGCAGTCAGCCATTCTTTTCCAGAGAATGGCTTCCAGATAGCAAAAAAAAAGCCCTTTTTTTTTCATATGTCCATGAATAATGCCTTTTTCTGAGTTGAATTCCTGTGGGTTCTGTCATGAATAATATAGAAATCATTTTTTAATGTGGGTTTTTGAAAAATATGAAACTACCTCAGAAGAGAGGTGAAGCTTCTCTAAGACAAGAATTCATTCTTCTTCATGATGGGTGCTTTCCAGTGGAAGGGAAATACTGATGCTTTGTAAATCATAGAATCATAGACTTAACCAGGTTGGAAGAGACCTCCAAGATCAGCCAGGCCAACCTAGCACCCAGCCCTAGACAATCAACCAGACCATGGCACTAAGTGCCTCAGCCAGGCTTTGCTTGAACACCTCCAGGGATGGTGCCTCCACCACGTCCCTGGGCAGCCCATTCCAATGCCAATCACTCTCTCTGGCAACAACTTCCTCCTAACATCCAGCCTAGACCTCCCCCAGCATAACTTTAGACTGTGTCCCCTTGTTCTGTTGCTGGTTGCCTGGGAGAAGAGGCCAACCCCCACCTGGCTACAACCTCCCTTCAGGCAGTTGTAGACAGCAATGAGGTCCCCCCTTGAGCCTGCTCTTCTCCAGGCTGCACACCCCCAGCTCCCTCAGCCTCTCCTCACAGGGCTGTGCTCTAGGTCCCACATATACAAACAGCAAACCATGCACACTGGGTGAGTTTCCCTTCTCTATCTTCTTTATATAGGAAAGAGTGAGAAATATAAATACAGACATTATTCAGGGTAATCTCTTCAGAGAAATATTTACAGATTTGTAATATTTGGTATCTAAAATACGGAAACTGAAAGGAAAAACTACAGGTGTAGCACAGGAAAGTTCTAGAAATGAGTTAGAAGTTAAATATAAATCTAACTGGCAGTTAAATATTACTTTTCAATCTGAAATAAAGTCAAGATGGACAGAGTTTGTCTGTGCCAGGGCGAGTGGCTGGCTGCTAGTTTGGCATGTCCACAGGGAATGAAGTAGTAGGTTGATGCCTCAAATAAATGACAGGGAAGGACAACTTACAACTCATCCTGGAAGAATCAATCTTATATATGCATATTATTATGCCAAGTTGTATTCCTAGTAGGATTAGGTTTGGCCAAAGAACAAGTAGTAGTATTGGAGTTTCCTATAACAGAAAAATAAGTTGAGGAGATGATTTCTCTCTTAAATGAAGATACTGTCTCTGAACCAAGTAGTTTTTTTCATGAGAATTTCCAAAATACATAGAAATTAAGATCATCATTGCATGAAGTTAAGCTTGTCTCAGAAGATCTTCATTTGGCATTTTGAGAGAGACCATTGCTAATGTGTTGCTCGTGGCAGAGAGGAGCAGTTCTGCTGTGGGTGCAGTTTGATTCCGTTTTTCTTTGAGTTCTCATTATAAGATTGTAGCAGTTTTATGTCGACAAGCTTGGTATGCAAAGATACTGATGATGCTTTGGAGGTTTATTTTCAAGCACTGAAGATAAAGTCTGAGAAACCTGTTTATTTTTAATGAGATGTAAACCTAACTAAGCCTGGGGCTTCCTCCTCGTATTTATATTTCTTACCCATCTGACCATACTGAGGCTCTACTTTGAGAATTACTCTTTCAGAGGATGTAAGTACTTTGAGAACTTACAGTCTATAACTCCTACTGTGTCTATAGTTGAAGCTGAGATTATTTCTTTATTGTTGAAGCTTTTCTAATAGCTGGGATTATTTTTACCTATGGTCATTTTTACCTATGGTCATTTGAAAAAGATTTTGGCTCAACTATGTAGGCAATCATAGAATCAACTAGGTTGGAAGAGACCTCCAAGATCAGCCAGTCCAACCTAGCACCCAGCCCTATCCAATCAACTAGACCATGGCACTAAGTGCCTCAGCCAGGCTTTTCTTCAACACCTCCAGGGATGGCAACTCCACCACCTCCCTGGGCAGCCCATTCCAATGCCAATCACTCTCTCTGACAACAACTTCCTCCTAACATCCAGCCTAGACCTCCCCTGGCACAGCTTGAGACTGTGTCCCCTTGTTCTGTTGCTGGTTGCCTGGGATAAGAGACCTGCCCCCACCTGGCTACAGCCTCCCTTCAGGTAGCTGTAGACAGCAATGAGGTCTGCCCTGAGCCTCCTCTTCTGCAGGCTGCACACCCCCAGCTCCCTCAGCCTCTCCTCACAGGGCTGTGCTCCAGGCCCCTCACCAGCTTCATTACCCTTCTCTGGACACATTCCAGTACTTCAACATCTCTCTTGAACTGAGAGACCCAGAACTGGACACAGTACTCAAGATGTGTGTACTAACCAGTGCTGAGTCCAGGGGAGGAATAACCTCTCTTGTCCTCCTGGCCACACAGTTCCCGATACAGTCCAGGATGCCATTGGCTCTCCTGGCCACCATATGAGTAAATTTTATGAAGACAGGATATGATTTCTTCTTTGTGTGACTGACTTACTGACTTCTACTTGGTATTTATTCTGTAGTCAGCTTGAATTCAGAATTACTGAAAGAGCTACAACAAATCCATTATTAAAACTATAACTGTGAGTGACGTTACCTCGTGTAGTCAGGAGCTGCTGCATTGCTCAGACATTCCAGTAATAGCAGCCAGTCTAGAAACACTGGATATTTGGAAGAAGATCTTACATTACTAATATGTCTTACTGATGTGAATAAATTCTATTAAGGATTTCCTCCAACGATTTTTAACCACTGGTAGTTAGCAATAAATGTAAATGCATTGTACTTGGTTCTCCCATTTCTTTACAGAGAAGCAATAACTCTTGTGTGTTACATTTCTTATGACTGGAAGGAGACCTTATAGTGGCCTTCTAGTATCTGAAGGGGAACTACAGGAAGGCTGGGGAGGGACTATTGACAAGGTCTTGTAGTGACAGGACAAGGGGGAATGGGTTTAAGCTGGCAGAGGGGAGATTCATACTAGATGTTAGGAAAGGGTTCTTTGCAGTGAGGATGGTGAGACACTGGCACAGGTTGCCCAGGGAGGTTGTGGAGCACAGAATCACCAAATGGGATCTCAGATCCCATTTGGTGATTCTGTGCTCTACAACCTCCCTGGAGGTGTTGAAGGCCAGGTTGGATGAGGCCTTGAGCAACCTGTTCTAGTGGGAGGTGTCCCTGCCTATGGCAAGGGATTGGAACTGGATGATGCTTGAGGTCCCTTCCAGCCTAAACCATGCTATGATTTTATGATTCTATTAAGAATTAGGCATCTGAAGGTAGTTTATTCAGTTAGTAAGCATCTTCCAACCTCAACAATTGTACAATTCTGTGATTCCTGGGTTGATGGCCTGGATAGCTGTGGCAGGCAGCAGCGCAGGAGGCCTTGCTGGGATTTCAGCCAGCCTGGCTCTTTCACAGGTGCTGAACTGCTCACCTCCCTAAACACTGAGGCCATCATCTCCTGCCACTGCGTGGCAACTCCTGAGCTCCATAACTAGTGGGAAAACCCCATCTTTTGTAATTATGGTCTGAAGTCTTCCTGCTGGCCTCACTCCAGGGAAGCCTCTAAGATTGTGCTTCCTCAGCTGAAAATCCTCACAGACACACACACCCTGGCCTCCCAAAAGCAGTTTTCCCTCTTTCTTTCTTTATCCACTTCAGTTCTCACACTGTAAGAGACAGGGAAACCTTTCCCTTGGTTTGCACAGAGATTTTTATATCAGGGCTTTTGAGTCATTTTGCCTCCTCCCCGAGTGTGGCTCTGCAGTTCAAGGAGAGCCTTGCCAGGCAGCGGGCTGAGGAGGGGTGTCCTGCATACACAGAGGGTAGTGAGAGGCACCACTGGGTGAGCAGGTTCCTCTTTGCACAGCTGGCCAGCATGGGTGTGGGAAGGCCTTAGGAGATCACTGAAACCTTCAGGGTAACCCAGGATGTGCAGAAGTACTTTGCTGCTTAGCCTCAGTCAGGGTTTACAGCTACAAAGGAGGGAGAGACTGTTTTGAAACCTAAACTGATGTACATGTCTAACACTGTTACTGAAGACTTGAGTCCCTTTCCACCTGGTGTATAGTGAGAAGTGATTACGTTTATGGCTTTTACTGCTTCCAAGTAATCCAAAATAATACAATTATGATTAAAATATCTGCTCTCTGCTTGCCTTTTCCTTCCCTTTCTTCTTCCTTTTCTATTTCTGTCCCATCACTATAATCAGAATGATTTTTTTTTCCAATAAAATCTGAAGCTGGCTGGTTAATGCTCATATCCTAGGGGGAAATGGGCTTCAGAGAATGTACAGGGCAGATGAATTGCTGTTACTTGTCATTTTAGCAGATCTCTGTGAACTCTGTTCAAGTGCAAAGGCATTTGCCAGATACCAGCTGCTGTGATTTTTTTTTCCCCCCAATTTATAAGCATCCAGGATTTTCCAGCAGTATACTGAAAGAGGAGATGACCTTAAGTACGGTTGGAAATAGTTGTTAATCTCTATTAAGATGGTGTTCCTATAATCAAACCCACGTGGAGTTGGTTTTTAGTTCATTAAATTGCTCATCATATTAAATTGGCCATTGGAAACTGAATCCTGCCAGCAATATTTCCCTTACTGAGGCTGTCTTGCATAGAAGGAACAGTCATTTTGTTACTGAAAAAATGATGATAAAATCTCACTGCCTTCTTGCAGATGCCATCCCACCAAGCTATTACAGCCTTTACTTCAGGATTGTCAGATTTGATGTCTCAGCGATGGAGAAGAACGCTTCCAACTTGGTGAAGGCTGAGTTCAGGGTCTTCCGCTTGCAGAACACAAAGGCACGTGTCTCGGAGCAGCGGATAGAGCTGTACCAGGTATGGTGATGCCTCATGTGTGTCAGCTCCTCTCTTTCTGCAGCAAACCCATCTTGTACCCATCTGCCAGGTGGAGCAAACCACGGGGAGAAGCAGTTGAGTCCTATCTTTACAAAGCAGCTCTTATTTCCCCTGCCTTTCCTAGAAAGAACTTCATTCAAAATTGTGCAAAGCTGAAACATGCAAAGTTTGTAGAGTGGTTGTGCCTCAGCACTCCAAAGATTGAGCATATAAGTGACAGCAAGGCACTCCCTGGAGCTGTTCAAGGCAGGATTGGACGTGGCACTTGGTGCCATGGTCTAGCCTTGAGCTCTGTGGTAACAGGTTGGACTTGATGATCTATGAGGTCTCTTCCAACCTTGGTGATACTGTGAAATAAGTCATTCCCAGATCTTTCTCTTCCAACATGTGGCCTGTACTGTAGTTTACATAGAAGCCAAATTCTTTGCTCTGGCTTCTCTGTTCAGGAGCAATCTTTTAAATCTTCCTGTTCCTGTTGTTCACAGAAATAGCATCGTTAATAATCGAGTTTCAAAGCTAAACATTTTAGAACCTGGCTTTTGTATGCTAGCCCAGGGGCTGAAGCAAGTGAGTGTACAAACTGGGGACTGAGGAATGAGGAAGAAAATGACCCCATGACTTTCTCACTCCTTCTTGTTGATAAGGTTGATGTAATTTAATCCTTAAAAATACTTTGAAGCCATTGAAGTCACTTATGTAGAGTCTGCAGTTGTGCAAATACTGCCTAGAAAATATTTCATCTAAAGCAGAGTTCACTTTGCTGAGAAACATAGCACCCAAAATGGCTCAGCTCCCAGCTGTTTTATACCAAGTGAAACTCGTGGTACTTCCAGCACCTGTCAAATTGGATACCACCTTGTAAATGTGTATTGAGCCTCTCTTTCCCTCTGTTCTTGCTGTTCCCATTAGCTATGCCTGGGCATTCTCCTGAGTTCAAAGCACTGCATTGTTCAGTTAGATCTAGTGGGTGCAAATTTGAATTAGTGTTCTCCCTTACTTCCTGTGTTCATCTTTCCCTGCCTGGTCAGGTTAAGTGCAATCTAAACTTGGAGCAGAGAGGGGAGCAAATTTGGGTTCACATGCTTGTTGCATTAGCTATATAAGCCAACATTAGTGGCTGAAAGCAGGCAAAAGTGCACCATGCTGTTTAGATATTGTTTAGATGTAGAAGAAGCACGATTCCCAGTTGAATGTGGTTCAGGTCCACAGGTGGTCACTGGCTTCACAACTATGACAGCCTGACAGAAAAGTTTAGTAAATAACATATTTGTTGTTAAAAGAGAAAACTAGGAATCTTTAATGGCATTTACTGGTATCATCTGTATGTAACATCACAGAGAGAACTAGATTTTAAGTTGTTGTGATGCTGACACACCATCCTGTTGAGATGGTTGTATGTTCTGGCTTGGTCTTACTGTTCAGACATCTTAAATAGAGTTGAGATCTCTGGGCTTTCTGTTTTCTGCTTTTGAGAGCTGTTAGTCAGACACCTGAAAGGAGTACAGCTGTAGTTGCCTGAGCTCGGTTCATTGTATTTCTCTGTTTGAGGGACATAGGACACAAAGGGTTCAGCAGAGGTAGGGAAGAAAGGGCCTTTGCTTGGCTGGGATTTCACCCTGTGATGAGAAACATCTGGAGCTTAGTTGAGAGAGTCTGACTCCAGCAAGCCTGTGGCCATGGAAATGATGGGCACCTGCATCCAGGGCAGGTACTTGAGTCTTTTAGATAAATATATAGCTGGTGAGTAAGGCAGTTTCTTATTTAGGCTTGGTGGAGCATACTGAGTGAAGTGTTAGGTGAGTAATGAGTGCAGGTTATTGTAGGATTAGTTCTTTTCTCCACCAAGTAACATGCAAGCCAAAGGCAGCAAGCTCTGAGCGTTTGTTTGTGCCAGGCATATTTTTGGCATGTTATTTTGCTGCTTTGCTTCTTTGCCTGTATAGAGGCAAGCTCTCTTTGGAGCATTTCCCTTGCAAAGTACCTATTAAAATGATAATGGTAGTTCCTTTGCCTGCTTTACTTCTTACTAGCTTCTGTAACCTTCTTACGCTGGTTGATCATAAACTTATTTCTTGCAATCTTGTGTGTAGCTCTCCCCACAACTTTGTATGGAGGTGTTAGCCATGTGATGGCCAACCTGAACTGCATGGGTTCCTTGTCAGAAGCTCTACTGCAGGAGTATCAGAACCTGTGAATACTGCTGCATCTAATCTCCAGGATGTGAGAGATTAGCATGCTGTGTTTTAACAGGAAAAGCAAAACCAGGAAAAAAATGAAGAGCCAGTGCCCATAGTCCCTCTGAGTCCTTTCCAGCTTGAGATATTCTGTGGTGTACTGCAGGACAGCACTGTAGATAGCATCCTAAACTTAGTAAATTAAGTGTAGAGGTTAGAATGAGGAAAATCTAAGGAGCTGAAGGTGAGGAAGGATAGGAAGGAGGCACTGGTGCTACAGTGATGCTAGAGGAGCTTCAGGGTTGTGTAATGATAGACTGATAGTGCAGGTAGGGGTATGTAGCAGCAGGGAAAGGTACAAACATGGAAAGGAAAAGGAAAGAATGAGCAAGATGCTTGTTTTGATGGAAGCTGGAGAGGCATATGTATTCTGTAAGGTTTTAAGACTTAATCCAATATCTTTGCTTCCAACATCAAAAGCCACGCATGGATTTTGAGCCTCTCAGAGGAGACTGCTGATGGAGTTTGCCCTCTGTGAATAAGCACTGCTTCCTGTCTTGTGAGATACATGCTAGGCTTGCCAGGGCTGTTGTGCCCAGAAGGAGCAATGTGGGTTTTCATCTTGCATAAGCAACATTTCATTATTAGGATTTTTCCCCCTCCCACCAAGTTTCAGGTTGCCTGGTGTTTTGCTTTGTTCAGGACATCTTGATGAGGGTTTTTGAAATTCTTCTCATACCTGCAGTTTTGGGGAATGGTTGTTCCCTCATCTTTCTTAGTCAAGGAGGAAGAGAGGGGCAGAGGTCTTCTGGAGAGACAGAGCTCTCTTGTGATTCACTAAGAAAGTGGCTGTCCCTGAACTCAAGCAAGTCTCCTAACAGCTCTCTTGAGAGCTCTGTGATTTATTCCAGTAGTAGTATATGTACCACTGGTGAAGAAGGGACAATAAACTCTGAAGGATTATTTTAGGAACAGCTAGAGACAGATGTGCAGGGTAAATAGAAAAAAGAAGCAAACAGAATATAAATATTTTGTTTCTCCTCCTGATTGATTCTTTGTGTGGCCCTCTGACCTTACTGATCTACCCTTTAAAATGGAATAAGAAAGGCAAGACTGCACCTTTTCAGCTAAGCTTTCCCTGGGCTATGCTTGGCTTCATTTTCCAAACCACATCAGAAAAGAACTTTGTGTTTTCCTGCAGCCCTTGTTTACACTGACTCCGGGAAGGCAGTCTGGGGCTGCTTGGTGTGGCGAGCCAGGGCCGTGGCCCCTCGCTCTTGGCCCCCATTGCAGCAGCAGCAGCAGCAGCAGGACTGAGGTTGGAGCAGAGAGCAACTCATGTATTTATGCTGGGAGCGAGTGGTTGTGAATCTGTTTGCCAGGTCTGATGCCCCTCAGATTCCTCCAGGCGGTAGGTCTTGAAGATTATTGTCTTGGAGGTGCCCTGGATGTGTCTACTAAGCCAGTGGGCAAGTGGTAATCCCCCTGAGCAGAGACAGTTTCTTTAATATCTGTTTTCACCCAGAATACTTCTCTTGGTATTTGAGGATTAGTCAGTCACATCTCTGTGTCTCTGTGTGCATGAGAAGCTCAGTGCACTTATCAAGTAGTCTTAGGATGAAAAAATAATAAAGCTCATAGAAGTAGGAATTAGGTTTCTTTTATAAAGCTGGTGCAAAAGCTTCTCTCTGTTCTTGGCTCCGGTTAAGTGAAGCCGCAGAGAATTAATTTTTTCTAAGGCACTGCCTTTTCTGTTGTTTCTTCTGCCCAAAAGTGAGGGTTAATCTGCTGGTGGTGCTGCTGGTTATCAGCACTTTGGAGAGTGTGAAGCCTCAGGGAAGGAAGTGGCACGACCTTAGATGATAGAAGTGAGTGCTCTCCCACACTTCTCCTGTCCTTCCACTGTTCTGCATTTGCTCAATGGCTTCTCAGCATGCACTGAGACTTCAGAAAATATTAAGAGGATAAAGTACTTTTGAGGGAGGGAGGAGGAATAATATTAAATAAACAAGTTTTAGCATCCTCCAGTGGCCCTTGCTATGTTTTTAAAGATTTATGCCAAATGCAGGCTTTATTGGAATTTGATCAGATAAAGCTCAGTTGTTATGGGAATGTCTTTGTTCATCAGTTTTCTTGCCTGCTTTGAAGACTTCATCACATCTTTCTTTTATTAAGGTGCTTCTGTATTTATGAATAAACTCCCTGCACCCTTCAAAAAAAAAACCTCTTGACTTTTATGAATAAGCATTCCAAAAAATAAATAGGCACCACTGCAAAGCTGGATGAGTAGAAACCTTCACAATGCAGAAAGATGCTGTTCAGGGAGTCTTGTGGTATTGTTTTTGAGGTATTTTTATTATGTACAAATGGTCAAACAATAACAAGTAATAATTACTTCCCGTGGAAGTGACGACATGTTTTGTTAACACATCATAAAACATCATAAAATCTGTAGATGAAGCACTTTTTTTTATCTGAGGCTGCTGTGGGTTGGTGTACCTGAGAGGCTGTGGACTTGGGGTGATGCACTACAGAATATGTCAGAGCACAGAACTGGAGCAAGCAGACGGCGCCAGGGTAAAGCCCAGAAGGAATGACAGATTGCAATCATGACTTCAAAGCAAGCAGGAACAGACTGTCATAGAATGGTAGAATCATAGAATGGCAAGGGCTGGAGAGGAGCTCAGGAGATCATCTAGTCAGATTCCCCTGCCAGAATCAGTTTTGGCCTGTCCATGTCAGGGAGGGTCCAGGTCCATGCTGAGAGCATCTGTAGAGCTTGCTTAGGGCTTCGGAAGAATTATCTGCCTTCCAGACTGATAACCCCATGTCTCTAAGGGCCTCTCTCCATGCTTGGGGGTATGAGGAGGAAGATGCTGTGGAACATATTACCCCATTATGAGTCACATTTAAATTTAAACCACAGTCAGTTATTCAAATACTTTCAATTCAGACAGTGTTTTGTCTTGTTTTCCAGTCAGAGAATACGTTTAGAGTGAGCTACTATAGACTTAGGCCAAATCTCCACAGTGCAAATCTGAGGCAATTTACACTGACTGCAGCAGAGCTACTCCAGACAGATCTTCATATAATCAGGAGCAGAGGGACCTTGCTCTCTTTTCTTGCCAAAAAGTGCTGTCTCTAATGCCACAGAAAAATTACCCAGGAGCAGGATTTGTGGCCACTAGCTGGTGCAGGATGTCTGTATTACAGATATCACCTGGGGCACTTGATTTTAATTGACTGCTGCCACTGTGACCCACATCTGAAGCAGTATATTTGAATCTCACCATTTATGTATTGCTGTCCTGAAACCAGACTCTTGCTATCTAAAAGGTTATAAGGTTATGTTAAATGAAAAATGTACAGTGCTCTTTGAAGTGCCAAACTCGGTATGAAGTGTGGATCAGATATCTTTCTACTTTGATGACAACCTTCTCTTCCTTCCTGGGCCCCCTCAGCCACAGCTTAAGACCAGAGGAAGGTAATATGCAGTATATTTCAGTTGAATTACTTCTTTCTCCTTGTTCCAGAATCCTTTCTTTGGTGTGTGGTGGTTTGTTTTGTTTGAAATAGTGTGTCCCCTTGAAAAAAAAGTCAGTATGCTGGAGACCATATATAGAGTACCTTTGGCAAATAAACTGGCAATGTCAGTGAGGGGAAGTATTTGTCACTGTGTCATATTCACTGTGATTTGAGAGGTTATCTCAGATGCAGCCACTTCTTGCCAGGACCAGAGCAGTTAGTGAACAAGACTTGAGGAAGTGTGTAATGTCCTCAGCTACTGAGATGAGCCTGCATGTACTCACAACTCAACAGTGCTGTGTGTAGAAGTGTGGAGCATTGAGCTGATTTATTGCTTTTTGCAGTGCAGGTACAGTGCATGTTCTCCCTCTCTACTCGGCCCTGCTAACACCAGACCTGGAATGCTGTATCCAATTTTGGGCTCCCCAGTTCAAGAGAGACAGGAATCTACTGGAGGGAGTCGAGCAGAGGGCAATGAAGATGACTTGAACATCTCTCCTATGAAGACAGACTGAGAGAACTGGGATTGTTTAGTCTTGAGAAGGCTGAGAGGGGATCTTGTTAATGTCTGTAAATATCTGAGGGGTGGGTAGCAGGATGAAGGTAACAGCCTCTTTTTAGCAGTCCGTAGTGGTGAGACAAGGAACAGTGGGTGTAAGCTGGAACACAGGAGGTTCCACCTCCACGAGAGGGTAAACTTCTTTAAGGTGAGGGTGATGGAGCCCTGGAACAGGCTGCTTGGAGAGACTGTGGAGTCTCCTTCTGTGGAGACTTTCAAAACCCACCTGAATGTGTTCCTGTGTGGCCTGCCCTAGGTAATCCTGCTTTGGCAACAGGGTTGGACTAGGTGATCTCTGGGAGGCCACTCACTACTTCTAACATTCTGTGATTCTAGGGAGCATAGGAGTGCAGGATGTGGGTCAGGAACCAGCTGCTAGGTTTGAGCTCCTGCTCTTTAGACTGTAATCTGGTGGGGTAGTTAAGCCCACTAAGACACAGGCAAGGTGTAATCAAGCACTGAGCATAGTAGTTACTGTGATGAGGAACATCAGGTTATCTTGCTAGCCTTCAACTAGGGAGCCTACTGGAGAGGGGAAGGTAATATTGCTGTTCGGGAGTGATGTGGAAAACAATGTTGGAGAGAGCCATATACGAAGAATAAATGATGGAAGAAAGCAGAGGAGGACAGGAGTGGTTTGTGTGGATGCTTTTAAGTGGTGGGAAGAGAAAAACATGGAGAATCATGGTTTATAGAAAACTCTGCAGGCAAGAGAAAGGGGAAAGAGGAGTGACTTGTGAACACGACAGCATCTTAGAAGAAACAGAAAGTCCAGATTCCAGATAGGAAAGAAAGATGCCTGCCAAAATGTTGCAGTAAAATGCATGTGAACATGAGATAAGGCTGTCAGTGACAGGGTTGAGGAAAATCTGTACATAAAGGGGTGATGAACACAGAAGTACCCTTCAGGATCTAGGGGATTTGGCTAGAAGAGGGAAGAACCCACTCTATTTTTGTTGACTTTGGCTCCTTTTTGATGATATTTTAATAGTGCATAATGTGCCTCTGACAAGTTAAAGCTAAATGCTAGACAAGTTCACTCGTTTTGCTTCATTTTACATAAAATCTTTCTTTTGAGCTATCTTAAAATCTCCTAAACAGCAGGAAATTGCACTCAATATTTTAGAATCTTCCAGGAGAAGGACTCCAGACCCTCCCTTCTTGTTTATTGCTTGTACAGTGCAAAGTCTTCCTGACTGCTTAACCAAATGGCCTCAGGGCTATATCCCCAACTTACACTGCACGTGCATCTTCAGTGGCAGGAGGAAGGCCTTGCTTGGGGAACAAATGGAGAGGAAATCCCTTCTCAGGAGCTCTTCTCTTCCCACAGCTCATCCCCTCACCACAGGGTGATGCAGTCAGTCAGTCACAGTGATTCCATGACGTACTTGACTTCCCATCCCTTTTTGACCTGCTTTAGCTACTCTTCAGCCCCCTCACACTTCACCTTCTTTTACCTTTAAGCAAGTAGCAGCCAGCACTGTAAGAGAATCTTAGTGCAGCTGTGGCCCATCCAGATATAAAAGGGGCTGGGTTATGTGTGCAATATGTTCTTTTTATTTGCAAGTTTGCATGAAGAACGTGTCTGGCAAGTTCTGAGCAGATGGATCACAGAGCTGTGGGGTTTTCTGAAAAACAAATTGGCAAGTACTCCATACCTTTCTATTTTGGCAGGAACTCTGCATCTCATATACTACTCTCTAAAGATTCTGCCCTCAGCTTGAGCCTGATTCAGGGGCCTTTGCAAGTAATGGAAAGACTTCCAGTGATGAGCAGGGGGACTGTAAAGCCTTTTTGAATCCATAGCACTGAAAGCAGAGTCTGGATTACTCTTTTGCAGAAGTTGTTGCAAGCAGAGCTTGAAAATGCACACAGAATTTTGGACTAGTGGTGGTAATAAGAAGCTAAGATTTTGACAGCCAATAGACTCCCATCTATCTGGCACAAGCTACTACATGGAGGCTTTGCACTTTACAACATGTTTCTATATATAATGACCAAGAAACTGGAGAGGTTTGCAACAGAATTAAGGGTTTGCTTATCCTTCCATCCAAGATAGGGTCAGAGACCTTGAACTCAAACAGGGAGTGAGAAAGGATTAAGAATTAGCATATTCATTTTTAACTTGAAGCTTCAGAAAAGGCTGCAGTTCCTGAGAGCTGTCTGAGGAGGCCTTTGAAATCTGGAACCAGGCAGCATGTGAATCTTTCAGCAGGGTGCATAGTATGGAAGAACAGTACATAAGAATTTGGAATTGATAAGCAGCTGCATATGCAGACCTTGGGAATCTGGTTATTCCACTGCAAAGGGTAGGGCTGGAATCTCCTGCAGGTTTCTTCTAGTTCAAAAGAGGTTATCCTAAATGGCAGTTTTCAGCCATGATGTTGTGCATAGCTGAACTTATCTCTCTTCTGATGTTAACCAGCACTAGCACATCATTTACCACTGGATCTCATTGTTTGGGCTTATTTACTTTGAGCTTATAAGTACATGTCAGGTTATTTCCATTATTTTAAAAGGTCCTTGAAGTTCCAGTGGAAACCATGGATAATGACTGATAAGTAAGAGACAGATTAGTGAGCCTGCCAAGATGTTGTAATACACAAGAACATCTCAGGAGTCTGAAATGACAGAGAAGGGAAGGAAGGAAGTTATCAGGGAGCCAGCAGCATCTGGAGAGAGGAGATCAGACAGTGCAGACTGAATGGAGAAGAAAAACAGATTAATAGCAGGTTTTTACTAGATAGTGCTATATTTGCAGCTACTCAATGATTGCAGAACCCAGGATGGCTAAAGCAGGGAGCATCCCAAGTTCCAGGGCAATAAAGCAGACAGGATGGATATTTTTAAGTGGCCACATGCTCTTATTACTGCATTTTGAAAGTTCATAGTTGTTTTTTGTTTAAAAGAAACTAAGTCACTAAAAATACTTCCTAACAGTTGCTGACCATAATGCTCAAACCCAGCTATAAAATGCCCTTCTTGCTAAAACTGAGCCTTTGATGTGTGCCTGGGGTTTTATTGTCTGCAGCAGATGTATGTTACTGATGCATTAGCCTGTGTATCATCAGCGCTGAACCACATTCAGCTTTTTGTTTGTTTGTTTGCTTGCTTCCTGGGGAGGTGCTGAATTTATTAGCCCAAACCATTCCACTGTAAATTATACTTAATTGTAATTTTCCTATTCTTCTGTGTTTGACTGTGGTAACTGTAGAAAACTAGAAGTAGTTATTGGTCAGATTGTCACATCTGAAGTGCACTAAGCAAGTGGCAGTTTTGGAGCTCAGCTTATTTGAAAGAACCAATGTGTCTTTCTGTCATCTTTTTGTCCTCTGTGTGTGTAATGAGTCATTGAAGACAGGCTCTTCTGGCATCTGCTCTTAGTGGTTGTTGTCTGGAATATCTGGAATACATACACTGATGTTTTCATTCAGTTAGCTGCTGTTATGTATATAAAAGAAGTGGAGTAGGCAGAGGAAATTTTGAGCAAAATACTTCAGTTTCTCTTAACAGAGTCTTGGGTTTTGGAGGGGTTTTTTTGTTTTCTTTTTGAAGCAGTGTAATTACACTGATGCCAAATGCTCTGCTGACATCAGCCTCTGCTATGGCCCGTTTTTAGAAGCCATGTTTCTGCTAGCTGCACCAATGTTTTGTTTGTTTGCATTTGGACCCATTACAATGGCATGCCTTCACCAGTCACTCCCAGTCAAACTTACCTCTGCCTCCAACCTTGTCAATTCTTGAGAGCCTCCTGTGATTCCAGACATAGTAATAGACTCCATTCCTTTACAGTTTGAAGGCATCAATGTACATTGTGCACCCGTGTCCACTAGAGCCCTGTATTTCTGAATTTTCAAGGCACCAGGCCATCTAGGAGATACATTCCAGTATATCCTATTATCTTCCTGGTCCCTGGCCTCTGCCTGGCAAGAGGCAGGGCCCCCCTAATGTTGGCCATTACAAGCGCAGTTGGCACAGTGTTCGATGTTATTAGCTGAATCATTGCCAGAGCTGTCTGAGTCATGTGGGGAAACCGAGGCAACTGCTCCTTTAGTCTTCTCACTCTGCAACTCCCTCACTCTTTTTAGGAGAAGTGAGGTAGGTTTTCCATCCATGTTTTCACCAAACTGGTAATAGAATCATAGAATCAACCAGGTTGGAAGAGACCTCCAAGATCATCCAGTCCAAAGATTACCCGCAGAGACCCACGTGACTGTCGTTGTCTATAAAGAGATGGCAGATTTATGGCATTGAATAACAATCTTCTAGTCCCCAGGAGATTTTTTTTTAACCCTGTTGTCTCGACCTGGGACATTTCCTAAACACGTGTAGCTGTGCAAGCAGGAGCAGTGCTTTGTTTGCACCTGGCTGCTTTGCGAGCCCTTTTCTGCAGTTCAGTGCATTACTTGTTTATTCATGGGTTTGTTGTGCACTGATCTGCTGGCAGTAGCTGCATGTATGTGGCATCTAGAGATCCTTTATAGGTACTTCAAGAAAAGACTGGATGAGGCACTTGGTGCCATGGTCTAGTTGATGGTTAGGGCTGGGTGATAGGTTGGACTGGATGATGTTGGAGGTCTCTTCCAACCTGGTTGATTCTATGATTCTATGATTCTACTTGTAAGGTAATTTGTCCTCTGGTATTTTTTAGAAGGATCAACAGAGTTAAAAAAAGCTATGAAGGGAGAGTTAGTGCCTGTAGAGAAAGGTAGCTAGGCAGCAGAGGTTAAGTGTACAAGATACCTTTTCAAGAAGATACTCACAAGCATTTTGCTATTTGTTTTCCTGTGAAAGGGAGGAATCCCATGCAAAAAGAAGGTAGACAAAATCAAATTGTTCTTAGAATTTAGAGCATTGATACTGAATGGTAACTACTCTGCATACTAGGCTAGAAGTCTGCTGGATAACTATTTGGTAACACTTCTACCTGTTCAGCTCATCCCTGGCTAACATGGTCATGTGCAGGTGTTCCCTGCATAGTCCTGTATCAGGAAAGGCAGCATTGCTTTATCACTGTGTTCAAAGGAAGAGAGACCAAACAGCCAGCTGCACCTGGAAGAACATCCTCATGTCTCAAGTTGTGCCAGGGTAGGTATAGGCTGGATGTTAGGAAGAAGTTCTTCACAGAGAGAGTGATTTCCCATTGGAATGGGCTGCCCAGGGAGGTGGTGGAGGCACCGTCCCTGGGGGTCTTCAAGAAAAGCCTGGCTGAGGCACTTAGTGCTATGGTCTAGTTGACTGGCTAGGGCTGGGTGCTAGGTTGGACTGGATGATCTTGGAGGTCTCTTCCAACCTGGTTGATTCTATGATTCTATATTCAGAAACTGCAGATGTTTTGCACATCCTGAATGTTGGGTTTGTTGATTTGGGGCTTTCACTGACATGCATGTGAAGGTGTACATGCTCACACTTGCACGTGTGCGGTTGTACATCATTAGCTACTTGTGCATGTAGGTGTTTAAATGTGTCACTCCTAAGTGAGGGCGGTGAGGCTGTGTATGTGGAAACTGCCTCCTACTCGTGGAAATGATGGAATCTGTCATCTCTACAAGCAAGTGGTCATGCATTCATGTCAGGACCCATAGACATAACAAACTCTTTCTGCCTCTTCAGGAGGGAGTGCTTGGATAAGTTTCCAGAAGGAGATGAGAATGAAGAAGTTTAACTCAGTCTTCCTTTTCTCTTGTGATTTGCTTGTTGTTTTGGTTTGTTTTTTTTTCCACATCTTCTGTTAATATCTGTAGTGCCCCATAAACTGTTGGACAAAGACCTACTTTTTAGACCTTCATTTAGCTCCTGCAGATACAAGTTGTGAGGCAACATTTCTGATAACAGTGCTTGATGTGGTTGTGATGGGCTAAGCATAAAGGCAAGGCAGTGTTTATAGGCAAGGCAAGGCAATGTTTGTAGGTAAAGATTATAGCTCTTCTGAGACCAGTCAGGATAGTTGGAAGTAGACAGGCTTTCAAGCACAAGAGCTGCAAGGAAAAGAAAAGTCTTCCCTTTCCCTTTCCCCTTTCCACTTTCCCTTTCTCCTTACCCTTTTCCCTTTCCTCTTCTTCTTTCCCCTTTCCCCTTTCTCTTTTCTCTTCCCCCTTTCTTCCCCCTTTCCCCTTTGCCTTCCCCTTTTCTCTTCCCCCTTTCTTCCGCCTTTCCTCCTTTTCCTTTCCCCCCTTTTTCCCCCTTTCTCCCTTTTCCCTCCTTTCCCCCCTTTCACCTTTCCCTTCCCTTCTTTTTTGTGCAGCTAAACTGTTTGATCTAGTAGGAAGAAACTATTGGAAATACTGAAAGATATTTTTTTCAATGGGAACATAGGCTTGAAGGCATAGTGGAAGAAAAGGGTGTGTTGCTGATGGGGAAGATAAGACCAGAAATATAGTGCAAAGTACAAAGAAACAAAGCAAAGAGAGAATGGCAGAGAAAAGCTAAAATAATTATGTAATAATTTCCAGAAGACTCACTTGAAGAACATCTTGTAGCTGTAAAATTTTCTGATAGGTTCCTACAAAGAAGCCTCTTTCTTTACTACCAAGTAGAGTGTAATTGCTTCTAGTGTGGATGGAAACAGAGAACAGTGTAGAAATATAGATGGAGAATCCTTCATCAGGTTCTTTTGTGGAAAGAAACTGAGGATCCAGCCTGGGATTTTATCATCTCTTAGCTTTCCACACTTGTAATGATGTAACAGTAAAGGAAGGAAAAAGTGGAAATGTTGAAGCTAGAAACTCATTCTTGCTTATGAGCAATCAGGTTGTTAAAATCATACATCACCCTAGCACTGTAAAGATACTTAGTCCAGGAGAGCAGATTGAAGCAGACGTGCTGATTCCAGCATGGCACTCATCACACTTGACAGCCTTTTGCTTAAGAGCTGGTAGTGCTTGTTTAACCCACGGTGTCAGCTGTGGAAGTTGCACCATATTTAGTTTGTGACTTTTTAGCTTGTTCTTCATCATTTTCTTTCTGAACATGCAGCATGAACAACAGTTTGAGAAGCTATACTTTCAGATATCATTGATACAACAGAATGGATGGTGTCTAGCTTTCTTAAACCACAATGCCTGTCCTGTCCCACTAGTGGCCTACAGTTTTGAAACCTGCAAACACTTTCCTTGTCCTGCAGTCCATTGGTGAGGGTGGATGCTTTATGTACCTCTGGATACATGTGGTGATGATTTCTTGTACTTTCATGCCTTTCATGCCAGATACGCCCTGCCAACTCTAAGCTCTGTCTTTTAGTAGCAATGACATTGAGGTAAAGACATTTTATTTTGGATACCAAGGCACAGCTAAGTCTTCAGAACTTATCTAAGACCAATTATAGTTAACATGAGGAGATTGCTTTTAGTACATTACTTACTTTTAGATCCTTACATCGCTGCCAAAACTGAGGTATGCAATTTCTGGAGTCTTTGGAAAGATATGACTGTGCAGAAAGGAAGAGAAATGAGCCAAGTTCTTGTGTCCCATTTGCCTCACACACCGCCCACCCCAACACATCTTTGCAGAATGACAGCTGCATTACATCCTCAGAAACACTTGAGTTGACCTGATAACAACCAAAGGGAAGGCAAAGTTATATTTGTACTTCTCTGGGACTTTCCCAGCATTGATTACTGATTCTCTCATCCCTCTGGCACTTCTGAGTAATGGTAGTCCCCTTGCTGCTGCCAGACTCTCTGTAAACAGTTGTTCAAACACTTTGTTTGAAGGTTGCCTCATAAAAAAGTGTCCCAATGTTCAGTTTTTGAGTGCCCTCAGTTTCTCCTGCAGAACTCAGCATTGCCTACTAGAGGCACTTTGTAATTTTCTGGAGTTGTACCAACATCTCATGTCTTTTTCCTTAAAGTGTCGTTCAGAAAGAAGGCAAAGAGCTTGTCGTGCTGCTGTTCTTCTCATAAGACAAATATTATTGTAGGAGCTGCACTGCTGGCCTTTGAGAGATCCAGCACTCCAATGAAATAAATAGACACTCTATGGATTGGACAAAATCTGGCATTTTCAAACCTGCTTTTCTTTCTAATTACGAAAAGCCTAATTTTATCACAATGATGTAATTTCACACCACTTTTGAAATGTTTTTCTTCACATATATTATGCAGTTTCACCACTGTTCTATTCCAACAGCATTTGCTAGATGGCAGGTTGATCTGGGCTGAGAGCACAGGAGTACACAATGAGGTATTGTCACTCACTCGTTTGAAGATGAACTTGGATCGTTAAATCAAGAGGGAGAACCCAAAACAACATATGAAGTCGCACAGCTGGCATGCCAAAAGTTACAAAGTGATGTTATCTTTTGGTATCTTCATTGAAATTGACAATGTGGCGTGGCATTCTGGCTTCCTGCAACACAAAGCTATCAACGTAGTAATAACTGGGAAACAGAAACTTGTTAGCAACCAGAAGTCTGATTGTTTTCATCTTAGGGTTAGGGTAAATAACAGTAGGCTGTGCTTGCATATGGGAAGGCACTTGCTGAATTGTTTAGATAGGACATTTGACATTCTAGGCATGCAGTGCTGTGCTGTGCTGGGTTTCATTTGTGCAGGCATTTTTTTAATTGCATGGTCAGCAGCAAGCTTTGCTGAAACTTTTGACACAAACACAAGTACAGATGGCTTGAAAGTTTGGAGGGAAGCAGAATCAGTTGTGTGTGGCCATGATTCACACCAGGCTGTCTCTGAATGCCCTCAGGTTAACTGTATGGACAATATAATTTTTTTTCTGTTTAATGTATGACTCGTGTCTGTAGTCAGAGGGAAGGCTGGAAGCATGAATAAGGCAGTACCACCCAGATTAGTTGTGGGTGAGCAATAAGAGATTCTCAGTTGCCAGTCTCCATTGTACAGGCTTTATTTTAGCATCTGATGTTGTGCTCTAACCCGTGTAAGTACTACTGAAGAAGGTAAAATAGCCTCTCTTGCAGTTACTGTGGCCACTTGTCTTTCATGGCAGTGTTTCTGTGTGATTTCTATTGGGAAGGAAATCTGTGCTGCCATGCTTTGCTTGGGAGCATAAGCTGATCTCTTTGGCATATTTTTATGTCACCTTCCTCTCTTTACACACCCTGAGAAAATTTCTGTTGCGTAGAGATTTGACCTCTGACAGTTTCTTCTGCTCTTTTATAATATTGATGGTCCATTTCAGTAAAAAACAGGCAAATGTTAACTATATTTGTTGTATTTGTTGTTTCTTGCAGGTTCTAAAATCTAAAGAATTATCATCACCAGGACAGCGCTACATTGACAGCAAAGTAGTTAAAACAAGAGCTGAAGGAGAATGGTTGTCTTTTGATGTCACTGAGGCTGTACATGAGTGGCTCCATCACAGAGGTGACAACAAGTGCTCTTTGCCTTCACTCCTGCCCTAACTGCTCCTTCATTAACTCACCAGTATTTCAGAGTCATTCCACACATGAAAACCAACTTCACTTACTTTTATGTTTTGCAGACAGGAATCTTGGATTTAAGATAAGCTTACATTGTCCATGCTGCACCTTCGTGCCTTCCAATAATTATATCATCCCAAATAAAAGTGAGGAGCTTGAAGCAAGATTTGCAGGTAACAAAAGAAAAAAAAAAGGCTTTAAAAACTTTTTTCAATGTAGTGATAATTAAAACATTTTAAAATGGAGTAGGAAAACAAGGAGCCCCTACTGCCTCTAAATGGCATTCAGCTGGCTGAAAACTTGCTCATTTGAGGATCTTGATTCTCAGCTCATAGGAAGTGGTGTTGAAGGCACAGGGGTAAAACTATATCAGCTGAACTGTTCTAAAACTGGGTGGCATGAGTAAGCCATCTCATTTCATGCATGCAGCTTAGATGTCTTTAAGTACCTTTTCTCCCAGGCAACCAGAAACAGAACAAGGGGACACAGGCTCAAGTTGTGCCAGGGGAGGTATAGGCTGGATGTTGAGAGGAAATTCTTCACAGAGAGATTGATTTTGCCAATGGAATGGGCTGCCCAGGGAGGTGGTGGAGTCACCATCCCTGGAAGTGCTCAAGAAAAGCCTGGCTGAGGCACTTAGTGCCATGGTCTAGTTGATTGGATAGGGCCGAGTGCTAGGTTGGACTGGATGATGTTGGAGGTCTCTTCCAACCTGGTTGATTCTGTGACTCTAACTGTGTTACAGCTTGCAGCCTGTACACTGAATACCCTTTTTTTTTATGTAGGGAAGACTCTTGCACAGTAGACAATCCATTGCTGGGTACTCATGAGATAACTTACTGTATATTTTCAGAATAAACCCTTTGCTGTCCATCCTATCACTGTAATGGTTCAGGCTTAGTAGAGGAGACTACTGCTGAAAAGTAGAATTAGGGTGGTGTTTGGCATGCATGTAAGCTATGTGTGAGCATGGTGCATTTTGTGAGTGTTAAGCAGTACTTCTGGCAAATTCCTGCAGTGTAGTAAAGCAATGGTTACCTGTTTTGCTTACAGAAAGTGAAGGTCTCAGTGTCCTAGATATGTGTCCACATACTTCCAGCTCTTCAGGAGCATTAAATACCTCCAGTTATTCTTTTGAGACTTCTTTTTTTCTGGTCATATCAGTAGTATTTTAAATTCCTCTGAGTAATGGCATCAGTTGATTTGGAAAGAGTTGAATGATGCATTGCAGACGTAGATTAATGTCCTACAGTGTTTTACTAGCTGTGGGTTGAAGAAACAGCAGTGTCTATCTATGTGCTCATACTTCCAGCAGTGAAAGTCTGATTCTTAGGTGGAATCAGCAGAACTTCATTTAGTTTACGCTTGATTACCTTAACGTGTCTGCATTGACACATAGAATTTATTGTAACATATTTTCTTATTATTTACACAAAGTGTTTTTTATGCTGACAGTTAGCTGGGTAAAAACTTAAAGATTGGGTTGGGGAGGCATTGAAAAAAAAACCCATCCCACAGAAGTTTGTAGTTAAGGTTATGGATGTATGTGTTTCTTATGAGCAGCAGACAAGGTGAATGTATCAAGGACACATAAGCTGATTTTAAGCCAATTTCAAACCAGGAAACATTAATTACCTGGCTTTGCTGTGGTTATTGTGCATCAGTACATGTAAAACTATAGCTATATTAAAACCAACTCAAACTGTATTTATACAGTTCTCATTTACTAAAGCAGATCATGATTTGATTTGTTTGTTTGCCAAGATTTGACTGTATTTCTTGTCAAGTATTAGTATTTTCTAACTGTTGTTTCACTGCATTGGAGTTTTTTTCTCTAATTAAATACAGTTACTGCACATAAGATCTAAGACATTGTGTGTATTCAAAAACTGTTAGTATATTTGGTTACTGCACTTGTAAATATTACAGGAAATGTATCTTTTTGGACAGTGTTATCCAATTCAAAAGGATCTTAGCAACAGGCATCACATGAGCTGTTTAGGCTCCTAGGAAAAGCTGATGCTTTTAATCTTTTGCCTGTGCTATTCGTGGAGTCATAGAATCAATTAGGTTGGAAGAAGCCTCCAAGATCATCCAGTCCAACTTATCACCCAGCCCTATCCAATCAGGTAGACCATGGCACTATCACGATGTGAACCTCTAAGGCAGGAGAAAATGCAAAATGTGAAGTCATTGATTGCCATTGGAAAAATAAATATTTTGCTCAGTGTCCATGCTGTGCCCATACAAAAGGAGAGAGTAGAATAACTGACATACAGGTTAAAACATAGAAGACTTAAATAATTGGCAACAGGAGACAGAGTTTGCGTGCACTAGAAACTGGTAAATCATAGAATCATAGAATCAACCAGGTTGGAAGAGACCTCCAACATCATCCAGTCCAACCTAGCACCCAGCCCTAGCCAGTCAAATAGACCATGGCACTGAGTGCCTCATCCAGTCTTTTCTTGAAGACCTCAAGGGATGGTGGCTCCACCACCTCCCTGGGCAGCCCATTCCAATGGGAAATCACTCTCTCTGTGAAGAACTTCCTCCTAACATCCAGCCTATACCTCCCCTGGCACAACTTGAGACTGTGTGCCCTTGTTCTATTGCTGGTTGCCTGGGAGAAGAGGCCAACCCCCACCTGGCTACAATGTCCCTTCAGGTAGTTCCAATGGGATGGAAGTAAACAGTGGGAGATGCAGGTGGAGTGTCCAGAGCAGCTTTAATGCTGTTACAAGGTTTTAAAAGGTACATAACTGTTTAAAGATGGGAATGCTGCCCTATATCAAGTGATAAAAGGATCATTGCATGTGATATTTGAAAGTAAATGGTGTGTATGCAATGGCTGAAGTAATCTTTTCTGTTACTCCTTTCAAGATTTCTGGTAAATGTCCTGAAATATCCTTAAATGGCTATGAATGTGGGAGGGCTGATAAAACAAGTAACTTGCAAATGAATATCTTGGGGATCCAGGGTTGAAATTTGCCCCCACTTCCCCAGTAAACATGCTCAGCTGACACCATCATTGCCCAGTTTCTGAGAGATAGGGTTCTTTTTTTTTTTAAAGAGATGGTTTATTGAATTTGTCAAGAAAAAAGCAACACAATGTTTATCACCAAAATGTATTTTTTGAAGGTATTGATGACTACACATATTCCAGTGGTGATGTGAAAGCTTTAAAGTCCAATAGGAAAAAATACAGTGGGAAGACCCCACATCTTCTGCTAATGTTATTACCCTCCTACAGACTTGAGTCGCAACAGCCCAGTCGGCGGAAGAAGCGTGCTCTAGATGCTGCCTATTGTTTTAGGTAACTATGCACCCATCTTTGGTACACTTACATAGTACTACCAGCCTGTAAGGTGGAATGCAGTTGCTTATCATGTTTCTTTATGGATGGCTTTAATAGAGAGCATGGACTCTCTTTAGCAGATCTGTGAGGTACCTGCCCGATGGTCTCAAATCCCACAGAGACGGTGGCACATATGGAGGGTTGTGGCCTTAGAAAGCAGGAGCTGAGTTCTATCTGGAATGGTTTCCTGACCTATCAGTCCCATAATTACAGCCAAATTATCACCTCCACTGTGCTCATCTACTCAAAGAGACTACTCAGTAGGATCTGGAGAGAAATAGTTATTAGTCCTCCCCGGTAACCATTAGGTTTATCTGTGTAAGCAGTTCCTGCCATGTCTAAGCATCTGATTTCAGTTACAGTGTAAGCTACTGTTGCTGTGATTTGGTTGTGAAGCTTTGGGCCTCAGACTTGCCTGCCTGTAAAGAATCAATCAGAGAGCAAGCAACTGGATTGTTTTTTAACTCTCTGTGTTGTCTTTGTTATGACCAATGTGTTTGTAATTTATTTCTCAGGAACGTGCAAGATAATTGCTGTTTGCGTCCACTTTATATTGACTTCAAGAGAGATCTTGGCTGGAAATGGATTCATGAACCTAAAGGGTATCATGCTAATTTCTGTGCAGGAGCCTGCCCTTATTTATGGAGCTCAGATACTCAGCACAGCAGAGTGAGTAATGCTTTTGCTAATTTTTGGCTTCTGTTTTATAACTGAAAGGTGAAACATGTTTCTGGGACTGGTATCAGCACCAGTGCCCAATGCGTGTGTTATCTCAGTAATTAAGGATGAGGAAATGTGGCCCTATAGAGGAACTTGAACATGTGTCCAAGACATAGGAATATATTGACCCAGGGGGTTGATTTTAATGTGTTCACCAACAGGACATGTGCATGAATTGAATGCCTTTTGTGAGCAGGAGCTTAGTGTGACTTTAGGAAGCTTCCTGAGAAGGCATTATAGAGCATGAGTGGAAGATGGCATAATGAATTCTATCAGCAAAAGCATCAAAGGAGTCACTTATCAAAGTAACAAAAGGGCTAAGTTGGACCTCCCAATTATCCCCTAATTTTCTGACCTGCCATTTTTTATTTTCACTTGCTACTGATAGGCTACCATGCTGAATTTCATGGAAACATGCTGACAGGCATTCTTCTTTTACTTCAAAATACTTGATTATTCTTGCACTTTGAAAGTTTATAAGGGCATGAGGAACCTTGTGTCTGAGATGCCAAAGAACCAAGAGTCATCTATTACATCTGGTATTTTAGCCAAGTGCCATAGGATGAGTAGTATTCTGCTGTGAAGCGCTTAGTGCTGTCAGCTGTCAATACTGATGTGTAGACAGTAAAGTGTTAGACATTTGCCTCTCGTTTGTCACAAAGCAAGACTTTCACCCTCAAGTCCATACTAAGGATGATGGCTCCCATTTTTTTCAAATCTCTTAAAATGCCAGATCAAAATGAAACAGCAGGGAGAGCTCTTCAGGTCCAAAGGGCATCTTCTTTCCCTTTGGTCTCAAAAGCCATGATGGTGTGTTCTTCCTGAGTTGACAAACCTACACATAGATATCCTTTGCAGCTGTCACTAGCTGTGGCATTGAACTGCTAGCAATGTCAGCAGGCAGAGGTACAAATAAGGTAAGCATGTTTCTTGCTGGTGTGGGGTAGTAGTGTACGAACTTTGGAGCAGCACTTGTTTTTAAAGGAAAGAGGAAGAATAACTGTCATGGTCACAAATATGTGGTTTGGAGATTTGCCCAAGGAGTCAGAAGTTGCTTAATAAAGTAGTTAGTGTTGCTGTCTTGAACAGATCTTCTGTCTCTCTAAGCTGCAAATGTTGCATTACAAGTTCTAGGAAAAGGTCAGTTGGTGTTTGGCTAACACATTAATGGTATCCTGAGAAATACCTATGCATCATCAGTGGGTAACCCTACATACTTCCCTTGCAGAGAACCATGCATATGAATCCAACGTGACATAAAGCAGCAGCGCTGCTAACCTCACCACAACTGATTCTCAGCAGGATTAACTGCAGCTTGAGTCCCGGTGCTTGCAAGGTGGCATTAATGAACTTAGCAAATTGTAGCCAGAGAGGAAAAGCAAAGGAGTGCTTATTCTCTGAAGGGCCTCTTCCCACTTTGGTGCACTAGTAAAGCCAAGTGTTAATCTGAAGATACAGCTAAAACCCTCTCAGTTTCTTCTTTCCATACCAATAAATACAGCGTGTATGTTAAATAAAAGGGCAGGTTCTAGGCTTGTACCTGTTTTGAGGTTTAAGACTGTATGGATAAAACCTTGGGAAACCCAGGCAGACTGTGACACCAGATTGGAAGTGGAGAAGCATTAAAAAATACAAAAATCCAGGAATCTTCATACTGCTCTCAGTGGGCTTTCTTCCAAGCACTGTAAGGGGAATTTGCTCTGCAGTGGCAGGAAGGCATAGATAGTAGCTGTCTTAATCTCTCCTTTTTTCCTTTCATCTTCTAGGTGCTCAGCTTGTATAACACCATAAATCCAGAAGCTTCTGCTTCTCCATGCTGTGTGTCGCAGGATTTGGAACCTCTCACCATCCTCTACTACATTGGCAAAACACCCAAAATTGAACAGCTGTCCAACATGATCGTCAAGTCTTGCAAGTGCAGCTAAAGGATATCCCCTCGAGTGGAACGACGTGTGTGCATTAAAAAAGATAACCAAGGAAAACAAGGAGGGAGTGGGAAGGAGAGAAAAACGAAAACCCAGGTTCATCAGTGTTAAAGAAAAGAAGAATAAAAAACCAAACAAACAAACGAAGAAGAAGAAGAAGAAGAAGAAAATCAGTAATAGTCTGAACTGTTTGGAAGTTTGGTTTGTTATTATTCTTTTTTAAACTGGCATCTGAAGCAAACCATTGAAGGCCTTTATACTACATTTCACCTACACATAGTGTGAGATAGACAAGAAGCAAAGTTAAAGGAAACAAACAAACAGACAAAGAAACAAAACCTTTTAAAAAACAAAACACTGGAAGAAATTTGTTTAGTGTTACTATGTGAAAAGGAAAAAAACAGGAAAATCCCAGGAAGTGGAGTTGCTGTATCTGTCCCGTGCCTTACTTGATCTCTCTGTATTGTTACGCAATAGGCATCCTACCCATTCCTCTTAGCTGTAGAGTTAACGGTGCGTTATTTATTTGTGTGTAAAAACTATTCCAATGAACATTTCCCTATCAGCATTGGAAAAAAGAGAACCAGCCCATGTGGACAAAGTGGAGACCAAATAAGCTGCCCAGAAATACCTATAAAGCCTAAAGGAACACAAGCTCAAACGAACCAGAAAACTAACGGTTAGTTTAGTTCGATTAAAATAGAAATCAGTTATTACGTTGCTGAGAAACTCTGTCTTTAAAATACCTTATTTTTTCATGCCAGCTGCCTAGAGAGGCTTCTTGTAAGGTCTCAAACACTTGTTTTAAGTACTGAATAATTTACTAATAAAGGACACTCTGTTTCAGTCTCAAAGACAAGTCTATAAGATTTTCTTTTTTTTTTTTTTTACTGTAAATGATTTAAGTTCCAGTTTAGTAAACCAGTGAAATATTTAACGTGTACTGGTCTCATCTTCAGACCTTAATATGTTGCTGTATAGCTATGCTATGGGATTTTGGTGTTCTTTCGGTATATGTAACCATACCTAGAGTATTACAATAAGTGGGTAGTAAAAGCCAGCTTCATTGGAAACATATCTGTAGATCTCTATTTGTAAACTATTAAAAAATTAATTACTTTATGTGTAATGTGTAAATTTTCACCGTATTTTTGTACTCTGTAATACTTTCGACTCTCATGAGTTTGAATTTGAATTTGGGGCTCTTTTTGATCACTCAGAATCATGTGTTTCCCCTCTAGCTGGCCAGTAATGAGTAGAGTCCCTGTATTTTGACTTGCACTACAAATACATGTTTTATAATAATTGCTATACATGTGCTTTTTATATTGTTCATCATTATGACATAAGCTACCTGACTCCATTTGTTTTCTGTTTTATAAAAAGGATGGATTAAAGCAATCTCTCTTCCCCCCCCCCCACCTCTGCCCCTCCCTCCGTGGTTGTCCCTGTTTGTAACACTTAAATCATGATGTGGTTCATATTCCTTGAGCTTTTAATAATCATTTGGTTATAGACATTCAAACATACATGCAGGGAGCGAGGTGTTGCAAGAGGAGATGTCCCAGCTGGGGCAACGCAGACCCTGGCAGAGAATGGCATTCACCACTGTGCAGAAGGCTGGTGAGAAGGACCTGCCTCAACAGTGCCCGGAATGAGGCATGAGCAGGACTGGTTTGTGGTCGGGGGCCATGTGTCAGCCTCGAGTGTAGCGAGGACTTTCCCCCATGCTTACTCTGTAGAACTGCTCCTGTTGCAGGACGCAGAGGTTTGCCTTCAACTTCTGCAGTGGCACGGCAGGCTGTTGGGGTGTGTGTAAGTATCTGCAGAATCAAACTTCTGAGTTTTGCAAGTTTACCTTTTTTGGTTTTTTTGTTTTTTTTTTTAATGGAGTTCACAATATAACTTCTTTAAAAATAAAATAACAAGAGAGGAAAAAGGAACATGGAGTTCCTAGAACAATGTGGTTGTTACACCTACACCTTGAAGTATTGGAGAGGGAGGGGAAAAAAAACCAAATACAAATTCCATGTCACTGCATTGAAAAGAAAAGATCCCCAATCAAAATTAGCAAAAAGAAATCCTTCAGTTCATAGAATCATAGAATCAACCAGGTTGGAAGAGACCTCCAAGATCATCCAGTCCAACCTAGCGCCCAGCCCTATCCAGTCATTTCACAATGCCTGATTTCACACAGCAAAGCTGGAAAACTGCATTAGAAACATGCTACTTGGATGAGAAGGCCACTTTCTGTCATTGACCCAAGCCTTGTCAGGAGGACGCTCCTGAGCTTGACGTTGTCAGATCCAGTTTTGAGATGTGGAATTGCTTTGGCTTCAGCAGAACACTGATGCAAAACTGAAGTGCCGCGGTGGGTTGTACATGCAGCTCCCCCGGACTTCGGTAGAACCTGTGCTTGTTGCCTAGATGGAAACAGAGCCCCACAGATGATCTAATCTCACCCATTGACTCAGTGCAGAGGAGGAGGTATGTTAGCCTTTTGATTTATTTAGTGAGTGGAGATGAACAAGTGAAAAATCTGTCCTGCTAACACTTGCTTGAGCCAGACTTACTCCAGTGAGAAGATGCACTGAACTCAGTGAAACTCCTCAGGGTAGGAAATACTCTGGATTTTGCTGTATACAGCAGCAAAATTAGTTTTATCAGGTTCAGTATGAGAACTGTATTTTTGTTGGCCAGGAAAGGAGACAAGGATGAACGTATTTTACAACACTAAAACTTTTCTGCAATTCTCTGCTTTGGGAATGCAGCTCAGAACCGGTCTTGAAGCTTTGATAAAGAGGAAGAGGAGATAGCACAGTTCTCCAACTAGACTTTACGTGCTGGACACAGCTAAAAATGTCAGTTTGGGTTTGGAGTTTTTCCCTAAATTGAAGTGTAAAACCTTACTTCTGTGAGTTGTTACCCCAAGACTCAAAACTAATTGTTTTTAACTTCTTTTTTTTTTCCCACAAAATGCACTGATCATGTTTAAAATACTCTTATTGGTTTTGTTTGTTTTTTTATTAGGCATGTATATTTCCCTGTAATTACCAAGGATGTTAGGCCTGAGCCTACCATGTGCAGAACTCATGAGTGGAATTCCCCTCTACGGAGTAGGGTAATGTGAGTCCTAAGCACCACTCGGGTCTGATGTAAAGCCCTCCTGAATGATGTTTAGATGGATCTGTAACAGCTCAAGGACTTTGTGCCAGAGGCCTTACGGTGACAAGGAAACTGCCACTGAGCAAAATCCTTGAGAACTGGTGAGAAATGTTCGACACATTGAAAGATCAGACCCAAGGAGTTGGCTGGAGCTGAGGGGGAATCTTAGCTGGGTTGAGTAGGACAGTGGTTTTAATGTGTTTAGCATCGATACAATTGTATGGTTTGGCTGGTTTAAAGGAGACAAGCAGAAAAGGACCTTAAAGGACAGCTGTGTTGTACTTTAGTGATGGATTACTTTGTATTTTAACACATTGTATGTCTGTTTTTGTGGTGCTCTAGTGGTAAATAAATTATTTCAATGATATGCTGGTGTTGCTTTCGTATGGCAGTGTTCTCCTGGTGTAGGCAGTTCCTCAGCTCTGGCTTGGCTTAATCTCTGCAGAGCCTGATGAGGTGTGTGATTTTACTGTGTGTGACCTCGACGTGGTCTGACACAGGCTGAGGTGAAGAACAACCATCCAGGGTGAGCGTGAGTCATGTCTGCTCCGAGGATTGCTTTCCCCTCAGCCACTGCAGTGTATGTTTTGTTCTGCAGACAAGGAGTAGCTTCTGGCTGACTGCTCCGAGCACCATCATGGTTCCATGTGTGTGCAGGACAGGTAGTGCCCTGGGCAGGAGCAGTGCTACCCCAAAGACACTCTGTGCCTGATCCCTCAAACAGAACCATGCCCTGGTGTTCCTGTTACTGCAGGCACCAGCTTGAAGGGCTTTTCTGATAGAGGAGCTCACAGTAGTCCCTTCCTCATTTCAGCAGTGCCGTGGGAGGTGAGATGGTCTACAACTACCTGAGGGGTGGTTGTGACCAGGAGGAGGTTGCTCTCTTCTCTCAGGTGGCCAGCACCAGAACGAGAGGTCACAGCCTCAAGCTATGCCAGGGGAAATTTAGGCTTGAGGTGAGGAGAAAGTTCTTCACTGAGAGAGTCATTGGACACTGGAATGGGCTGCCCGGGGAGGTGGTGGAGTCGCCGTCCCTGGAGCTGTTCAAGGCAAGATTGGACGTGGCACTTGGTGCCATGGTCTAGCCTTGAGCCCTGTGGTAAAGGGTTGGACTTGATGATCTGTGAGGTCTCTTCCAACCCTGATGATACTGTGATACTGTGATGGTGATGTTTCATCACACACTAAATGGTCCCACACCATTTCATCCTTAGTAGAGTTCAGTGAAAGATTTTTCTGTTGTACAGAATAGTCTGCAATGGGATGAGGTGGAGTGTTGGAGGAGAGGCAACAAGACACTCAGATTGGAACAAAGCAAATTCTGGCTTCATAAAAGGAAAAAGTTTTAACAGTGGAGGTGACCAAGCAACAGAACAGGTTGCCTGGAGAGGGCATAACATGCCAATCCGAAGAGGCTCCAAAATAGCTGGGTGAGGCTCTGCACAGCCTGCTCCCACTGTGCCTGCTCTGAGCAGGAGGTTGGGCTAAAGACCCTGTTAGACCCCTAGACCGCTCCCGTGAATCTACAGTCATGGTCCAACCCAACTGCTGTTTCTGTCCTTGCCTAAAAGAGTGAAGGAAATGCTGGTGCTCAGCTGCCTCAGCTGTTTGTTTGCCAGCAGCAGCCACGCAGCCAAGTGGAAGTGTTTTGGTTATTTTACAGAAAGCAGGATTCCCTGGTTTGTTGCAAGTCTCTCTCCACACGCTCTGCAGTATGCAGTGGCATTATCTAAGCAAATAAGAATTAAGGAGCCTTCTCTCACAGCTTTTTTTTGTCAGCCTAGTCACTTACATAAATAAAACTGATGGAAGGACAGGCTGCAGGGTTGAATCATTGCTTTTAGGGTTGAAAAGATCATGTGTGAAAATGTTTTCAGACCAGGGGGACTGATGATGAGAAAGGGTGAACATCTTCTGGTCTTGGTGCCTTCTCTGGCATCTAAGGAGTCTGTAACACTTCTTGGCAGGGATGGAAGATGATGTTTATGCCAGACTGTTGTGCCAATTTATAACAAATAGACTCTGTGAATATGCTTTTAAGAATGCAACTTGGGATGACCTTTAAAAACAGTCGTGGGGGCCATTGGACCACAGCTACACTCCAGCCTTATAGCATTTTGCTTTCATTGATTCCCTTGAGTTTATACTAGATTAAAACTATTGTACCCCAAAACCTGCCAGATAGCAATTTTAGCCTTACTTTTAATCCCCAGCTATGGGATTTGGCATGAATGTCACCTGCCAGCCCTATTGTTGTCCAATGTAGCCCTCACACAATGAAGTGAGAATACTTTGCTGTGCTGCTGTCTGCTTGCTTTCTGAAATCAGTGAAGAACAGGAAGGTCTGAGGAGGAATGTTGACTGGAAATTTTAGATGGGAAAATTATTGCAGTGCTTCTAACTAAAGAGGAATGAAGTGGAGGGAACACAGTGTGCTGGGAGAGATTTTATAGTGTGGGGCTGAGGAGATGGAAGCTCTCCCATAGTAATGAGATTTATGCAGAATATTTTGATGCTGGGCTTGTCTTTTCCTTTCTCTAACATAGCCTCTCCAGACTGTATCAGTGAAGGCTCTGCTTGAATTGTGGTTAATAAATGTGGAATATGCAATATAGGAAAAAACCCAAACCATGTAAATGTCTTGAAAACTATTTTTTAGGCCAAAATCTGACTCTTAGATCAGACGGAACAGATTCTATGAGGAGCCATGAGTTCTGGAAGAAAATAAACCAAGAAGTTATGTAATTATATGTGGTTATAAAGTAGATGTGAAGTAATGCAGTTGGCTTGTCAGTGGGTATGGGTGTAACAGTAATTTCTTCATCTGTATGAAAATAAAATTAAATGGAACAGAAAGCTGATGAGAACTTCCAATCAAATTTGATATGCTCATTTAATGAAGTAACCTGCTGGAATCTAATACAGAACCCCTGGGGTATAAACCTTTCTTAAAACATATGGTGGTCAAAAAAACAAATATCTGCTTTCAATGGTTGGTTTAGTGCCAACTCAAGATGGCAGGAATAGAAGGGTCAGTAGTCCTTGATTTCTGGGTTTCAGCACTGTTTGCACCTACTGTCAACCTGTCTCTATTAAAAGATCCACACAACTCATACCAAAAAAACCCCTACTTGCCACAAGAGTGGGAACAAGAAAGATATAAATGGCAAGTGGGACCCAAGTCTCCTTTTGTTCAGTGAAGTATACTGTGAGGTTCAGAAAGGAGTTCTTACACACTGTTTGATCCAGCTAAATAGAGATGGATCAAACCAAAATGTTGATGTGTAAGTACACATTTTACCAACGTTGAAGTGTTCAGGGCTCAAACCTGAACAGCTCTTAGGAAATTTGATTACATCCAATTCTTGTGACTGGTTTGTAACCAACCATTGATCACCATATTTACTCCTGGGGTGCGTGAGCCTTGTAGTTTAAGGTGCCAGAAGGTCTTGCACTTGAATGGCTCTGAGCATGCCAAATGCAAGTGTCACAAAATAGTCTTGTTTGGGTGTTTTTTTGACCAAGCACAGAGATGGATAAATCTCATTGCCATTCATAGTGATGGCAGTCAGAGACAGTCACCGTAGAGACACAACCATGGTGGTTTCCAGAGAACTGGTAGTGGAATACCACATCTTAGGTCACTTTGTACTTAAGTGATTGAAAGATCAGCACTATGGGCCTATGTGATGCTTTTTCTGTTCATCCAATGGAACCTATGTGAAGCCAATGGAGGGCTTCATTCTGGTTTCTAGTGTAAGGTTGTTGGCAGCCTCCAAGGGTATGCAGACTAATTTCATCCATCAAAAGCAGAAAGTATCTTTTATCTGGAAAAACCTGGTGGGGTTTTGGTGTGGAGTTTTTTTTTTTATTCTTTTTTTTTTTTTCCTCCTGGAAAAATGTAAATACAAAGGACAAAATATGCAGCAGTTTGTGGACAAGTTCTGCATTCCTCTGCAGTGTGTAACCTGTTTTTGAAGAGGTGGTCTGGATCAATTCGTGAACATTTGGGAGGGAAAGCTGTACATGGAGATATTCTGAAATAGATTGTTTCCTCTGCTTCTTCTATGAAACATTCAGTGATAAAGCCAAAAGACTGTAAATAAATATATGAATTGACTTTTTCTCTTTTTTTTTTCACTTTGGTATCCAGCTACAATGGATAATGCAGGCAGTGAATCACTGCAGATCGTGAGCGTGAAATACAGCCGACTGATGTACTCACAGTTGGGTCACGGAAAGCAGAGCAGCAAAGATGAGCACAACAGAAGGTTTATGTTAGCATAATGTATGGTCTGTACATAAAGCCACAGGAAAACTGAACTCTTTTTTTTTGTTGTACTTTTTACTTTAGAGTTGGCTGCGCTTCCGTAGCACAAAGCTCTGCTCCCATTTCTCATCCTTTATCTTGGAAGGGAAGCATCTTTGGGGAGGTAGGAATTTACCTAGGCATAACTGAAAGTCACTGATACATTTCGAGGTCATTATCAGTCAGGAGACATAATTTAAAGGAGCTGTTAACTTCTCCTGTAGCTAAGCACCCCTAACTGCTCTTCTGACTTTACTACTACAGTTTCCTTCACTGCTTTGTGGTAAGAGATGGTAACACAAAAAGGACATGGAACTGTTACAGCAAGTCCAGAGGAGGGCCACGAAGATGCTCGGAGGCCTGAAGCAACTCCACTATCAGGACAGGCTACAAGAGTTGGGGCTCTGCAGCCTGCAGAAGAGAAGGCTTCCAGGAGGCCTTCTAGTTGCCTTCCAGTATCTGAAGGGAGCCTACAGGAAGGCTGGGGAGGGACTATTGACAAGGACTTGTAATGACAGGACAAGGGGGAATGGGTTTAAACTGGCAGAGGGGAGATCTAGACTAGATACTAGAAAAGGGTTCTTTGCAGTGAGGATGGTGAGACACTGTTTACAAGGACTTGTAATGACAGGACAAGGGGGAATGGATTTAAACTGGAAGAGGAGAGATACAAACTAGATGTAGGGAAGAAGTTCTTTGCAGTGAGGGTGACGAGACACTGGCACAGGTTGTCCAGGGAGGTTGTGGCTGCTCCCTCCCTGGAGGTGTTCCAGGCCAGGTGACCTGTTCTAGTGGGAGGTGTCTCTGCCTATGGCAGGGGGTTGGAACTGGATGATCCTTAAGGTCTCTTCCAGCCTAAACCATTCTATGATTCTATAGTGTCTATCAGGCAAATATCCCAAGTATTGATGAAGAGATCGATCTCAAGCATCGAACTTCTGCAATTCTCTATTGCCAGGTCCTTTAAAGCAATGCTGTAACACACCAGGTGCTTCACAGGCTGAGCACAAAGCAGCATCTCTAACATACTCAGCAGCTAGCTATGTAAATGATGCAAAAATGTTGTGCCTTCCTCTCCACAAGACCCTCATGGATTCATTTGAAGAGTTACCTCACTGAAAAGACCTTCTCACCTCTTGTAAGCAGTATAAGAGGTATCAGTGATTGTCAGCCACGACAGGGGAAATCTCTTCTCAGAAGTTAAAGGTTAGGTATATACAGATGTGTCATGAGCTGCAGATATGAAACCCCCATCTATATAGTTGCTGGCAAGAATGCACACAGCAAGAAAATCATCTTATACTTGATCCATTTCTGTAGATACATTGATTAAAGTGGTACATATCAATTCAAAGAACTCTTTAAAGTTGGCTTTGTACTCCAATGTTTATACAGCTTGCTTCCCCCCTCCCCCCACTGTGTTTGCAAGCCTCTTGCTTTGTTTGCTAAGTATCTTTGCACTTTCTGGACAGCTTTACTAGGCACATTCTTAGCAGTCTTATTGATTGATTCCTGGAAGGTAAAAAGAAAAGTCAGACACTATTTAGCTTCTGGGTTACTCCAGCTATAGCAGGTTGCTTTTGTAACTAGGTACTGGGATGTGTCCAGAGAAGAGCGATGAAGTTGGTGAGGGGCTTGGAACACAGCCCTGTGGGGAGAGGCTGAGGGAGCTGGGGGTGTGCAGCCTGCAGAAGAGGAGGCTCAGGGGGGACCTCATTGCTGTCTACAAGTACCTGAAAGGAGACTGTAGCCAGATGGAGGTCAATCCCTTCTCCCAGGCAACCAGCAATAGAACAAGGGGGGAAAGTCTCGAGTTGTGCCAGGGGAGGTCTAGGCTGGATGTTAGGAGGAAGTTGTTGGCAGAGAGAGTAATTGGCATTGGAATGGGCTGCCCAGGGAGGTGGTGGAGTAGCCATCCCTGAAGGTGTTCAAGACTGGGTGAGGCACTTAGTGCCGTGGTCTAGTCGACTGGGTAAGCCTGGGTGCTAGGTTGGACTGGCTGATCTTGGAGGTCTCTTCCAACCTGGTGGATTCTATGATTCTATGTAGGAAATTGCTTTTGGAGGCAAGTCTTACTCCCAGCTCTCTTACTTTAGGTTTACTCCAACAAAACCATTTCAATAGGGAACAAACCAGGCTTTTTTGTCTAAGAACAGCCAGGTCCTGTTTGCCATGTTACTGGTTGCTTCACACAGAGCGTGTGTGTTGCAACGTGTTTGGATATTGGTTGCCACAGTAGCCTACACAAATGCATCTGTGTTACACATACGACTTTATATTTGATATCTAAAAAAAACCACAGTATGACAATTTTCTGAAGTAGGAAACTGATCTTATTTCCACTGAAATGGTAAATTTTACAAGGTGTTCTTGTCGGTTTTATCCCATCCAACAGTATTGAAAATAACATTCTTTAATACTGGGTTCATTTCTTGGGCTGTATTTATTGCACTGCTATACTATATGTTATAGCTAGGGGAAACTCTTCCTTTGCAGTTGCTTACAGCTTTCTCAAGTAGTTTGCTGGCTGAACTTAGATACTGGAATTCAGCCCAGAGATATTTTTTTTCTGCAGAGTTTTATCAGACTGTGCTGAGATATTTCTGACTTCTGAGAGAACAGGTAAGTATATTTGCCTTATGCTCTCCAACCAGAAATGCTATGCACTCATAGCTCAGTTTGAGAGTGCAATTCAGTCATTTGCACTCCAGGTTGTTTGGGTCATCTAGTCAGATTAGTATATCAGTTTCCATTTCAAACATAAAAGCCTGGAGAAGAGGAGGCTCAGGGGAGACCTTATTGCTGTCTACAACTACCTGAGGGGTGGTTGTGGCCAGGAGGAGGTTGCTCTCTTCTCTCAGGTGGCCAGCACCAGAACAAGAGGACACAGCCTCAGGCTGCACCAGGGGAAATTTAGGCTGGAGGTGAGGAGAAAGTTCTTCCCTGAGAGAGTCATTGGACACTGGAATGGGCTGCCCGGGGAGGTGGTGGAGTCGCCGTCCCTGGAGCTGTTCAAGGCAGGATTGGACGTGGCACTTGGTGCCATGGTCTGGCCTTGAGCTCTGTGGTAAAGGGTTGGACTTGATGATCTGTGAGGTCTCTTCCAACCCTGATGATACTGTGATACTGTGATAAAAGCAAGTTTCCATTGTTCCCTATTGTATAGAAATGCTCAAAACCATGAGCTTTGTGAAACTAACACAATGACTTCAACTTGAGTCTGCAGAATAGCTGAAATGGAGCACTCAGTGAAATTGTGCTCTCTGCAGCTTCTTAATAGAGAATATACTCTCTGCAGAGGAAAGGCTTCTTCTCTGTGCCTCCAGCATACAGCAGAAAGAGTCTCCCAAATGAAACAGTCATATTTTTGCCTTTAGTCCTTAGGAGAGAACAATGAAAATGCCAGATTTTCAGATGCTGGTTGAGGAAAGAGGAGAAATCTAAGGAAAAAGAAATTGCTAATAATCCAAACCACTTCCAGACTTGACAATATTCTCTCCAGAAATAAAACCCCATATATATGTAGCATGAACTTGTCTGCTTTTACAAATGAGAAGATTCTCTAGGAACTTCCCAGCCCTCTCCTGCTTTTGGTAAGAGGACAAAGCGTCTCAGTGCCAATACTCTCCACCAATAAACAGGAAGGGAAGTCAGACACCTCTTAAAGAAGTTATTAGCTGTGCTTCTCACTTCCAGTTGGGCTTTTATTTACTGCCAAGTGGTGGCAACCTGACAAGAAAATGCAGCTATGATGGCCCTTTAAGATAAGGTAAATCTCAGCAGAACACAAACTGTGTTCAGACACGTCCTGATGTTCAACCACTGCCTGACCTAAGAGAAAAATCTAAGCGTGAAGGAATCTCATTCAGCAGGAAAAGAAAATACCACAGAGAGCTAGAACTGCAAGCTGCATCTCCAGAGACTAACAGTCAGAACGAGAAGGTTCTACACCAGACACAGACCTGCTTAGGAAAGTGAAAAAGCAGTGATTATCTCTGTCAAGGCACTACAAAAACCAGTGAAACATCCCTAGGCTGGTCAGGCACCGTGTGGGAGTAGCTTCATCACAGTCTAGTTTTAGCTTCCTCATGAGCTTGGGTTGCCTGGTGGTATGCATTTGTCTCTACATCTTCATCTACTCCTTTGAAATACCTTCAAGACTGATCTGCCACAAAACGTGTTTGTGTAAAGGGATGAAAGGCAGCAAATGTCCCAGTGAAAAATAAAGGTCGGTCAGACTCTTTTCTGTGTGAATCATTGCTGCACCCACTTGTCCTGTTGGAATTATTGTAGGATTTGTTTAGAAGACTCTGACTCTTCTGCTTTATTCCAGATATGTTGTAAATTACTTACTAGAGGTTGCATACTCCTCATTTTTGTACTGAAATAATTTCCAATTTATACCAAAAAGTTTTGATTGAAGGGAACTGCTTCCAGAGCCTGAAGGGTCAATCTCATTCTTGTATCTCACAAGCTCACAGGATGTCAGGTGTTGGAATGGACGCAAAGAGATCATTGAGTCCAACCCTCCTGACAGAGCAAGACCATAATCTAGGTCAGGTCACAGAGGAACACATCCAGACAGGCCTTGAAAGTCTCCAGAGAAGGAGACTCCACAACATCTCTGAGGAGCCTGTGCCAGTGCTCTGTGGCCCTTACAGTAGAGAAGTTCCCCCTTGTGTTGAGGCGGAACTTCCTGTGCTGCAACTTACACCCATTGCTCCTTGTCCTATCCCAGGAAGCAAGTGAGCAGAGCCTGTCCCCCCCTACCCTGGCCCTCAGATATTTATAAACATTTATTAAATCCACTCTCAGTCTTCTCTGGACTAAAAAAGCCTCAGGTCCCTCAGTGTCTCCTCGTAAGCCTCTCCTCCCTTCCTTCTGCAGCCTGTCTCCTGAGGTGTGACAGGATCAGTGCCATGAGTGCATGCTGTTGACTCTCTTGTATCTGTTGTGTGCATCTCTTGGAAAAGGGTACAGCACTGAAGTGTGTCCATCAGTTTGCCATATAGACCAGCAATAGCTAGGAGACACACATGTGACTTAGGGTTAAGTGGATTGTGTTTGAATGGAAGCAGGTTTCCTCAAAGTGAAAGAGAACTCCTACTCACCTCAGCCCTGCTCTCCAAAGTATTTCTCGAGGTCACAGTTACAGTTTCCCCTCACAAGTTTGCCTACCAGCAACCAAACAGACTCTGGAAGGCACTTTTGTGATGGAAACAGAGTGGTAAGACCAAAGAGTTCTTAGATCTTTGACCAGACAACCCAAATATTCACAGCTAATGAATACTTGTATGAATACAGGTCACCGTATGCAGTGATCAAGTAGGGCACTGGAATGTGTCCAGAGAAGGATAATGAAGCTGATGAGGGGCCTGAAGCACAGCCCTGGGAGGAGAGGCTGAGGGAGCTGGGGGTGTGCAGCCTACAGAAGAGGAGGCTCAGGGCAGAACTCATTGCTGTCTACAACTACCTGAAGGGAGGTTGTAGCCAGTTGGGGTCAGTCTCTTCTCCCAGGCAACCAGCAACAGAACAAGGGGACGCAGTTGCAAGTTGTGCTAGAGGAGGTCTAGGCTGGATGTTAAGAGAAATTTCTTCCCAGAGAGAGTAATTGGCATTGGAATGGGCTGCCCAGGGAGGTGGTGGAGTTGCTGTCCTTGGAGGTGTTTAAGGAGATATTGGCTGGGGCACTTAGTGCCATGGTCTAGTTGATTGGCTGGGGCTGGGTGCTAGGTTGGACTGGATGATGTTGGAAGTCTCTTCCAACCTGGTTGCTTCTACAATTCTATGACTGCATCTGAGCATTTCTTTATAAACACTTGTCTTGGTTCTAGTTTAAATTCCCCAGAGACTCAAACTATAGCTAACAGAGCCAATGCAATAATAGGATGATCTTGGAGGTCTCTTCTAACCTGGTTGATCCTATGATTCTATAACTGCATCTGAGCATTTCTTTATAAACACTTGTCTTGGTTCTAGTTTAAATTCCCCAGAGACTCAAACTATAGCTAACAGAGCCAATACAATAATAGGATGATCTTGGAGGTCTCTTCCAACCTGGTTGCTTCTACAATTCTATGACTGCATCTGAGTATTTCTTTATACTTGGTTCTAGTTTAAATTCCCCAGAGACTCAAACTATAGCTAACAGAGCCAATACAATAATAGGATGATCTTGGAGGTCTCTTCCAACCTGGTTGCTTCTACAATTCTATGACTGCATCTGAGTATTTCTTTATACTTGGTTCTAGTTTAAATTCCCCAGAGACTCAAACTATAGCTAACAGAGCCAATACAATAATAGGATGATCTTGGAGGTCTCTTCCAACCTGGTTGTTTCTATGATTCTATGAAGAAAGCAAAGAAGACAACTCTACAGATTTGTGAAGAAAGCAAAGAAGACAACTCTACAGATTCTATGAAGAAAGCAAAGAAGACATCTCTACAGATTTGTGAAGAAAGCAAAGAAGACAACTCTACAGATTCTATGAAGAAAGCAAAGAAGACAACTCTACAGATTCTATGAAGAAAGCAAAGAAGACATCTCTACAGATTCTATGAAGAAAGCAAAGAAGACATCTCTACAGATTCTATGAAGAAAGCAAAGAAGACATCTCTACAGAAACCATACGAAAGAGGCTTGTTAAAAGGGGGATGAAAGCATTAGCTCCAAGTAAGGCACAAAGCTGACACTGTTGAAAAGCAACTGAACTTTCAGCATTCAATCAAGATCTTTGTCTGCTTTTCTTTTGTACTTGTGGGTATTTTAGATAAGCATTAGTGCATTCACTCAGCCTCCCAATGCAGCACTGCTTGCCTGCTCAAATGATAAATATTGGTGGTTTATGTTACTCCTTTAATGCAGCAAGCAAGCCGAGATCAAAGCATCTTGAGCACTCCATTGAGTCCTAATTGCCGCCACAAATGTCAGAGCAAGATGTGGCTCTTCCGCGAACGAAAACACAGTAAAACAATATTGTGCAGCTCACGGATTCCATCAAACCACTGCACAAATAAACAATGCTACTGAATCACACAACAAATCATCTTACAATTAGGCCACACAAGACCATCTGGTTTACGAACCAGCCTACGAGCCAAAGAGGAAAACTTTGAAGATAAATATTGCCATATGTGGGAGCCCAGCAAAAATATGACTTCCTAGCACAGAGCATCATTCTGAAACGTAATTCTCCGTGGGAACTGAGGATTTCTTACTGAGGCTAATGTGTTTTGCAAGAAACCTCACAAAATGGAAGCATACAGTCAGGCCCAGAGGCTTTAAAGGCCTGAAAGCACTCTTAAAACAGCTGCGTTTAGCCTGTCTGCTGGTTGACTACTGTGCTAGTTTGAAGCAGGCTAGAATGTTTTGGTGAGAAGAACCAGACTACAGGCTGTGAAAGGAAAACAGTGGTGATGTCTGCTGCACTCAAAGGCCTGCTGTTCTGAAATACAGGAGCAAGAAATAAAAACATAGATTACCACTCTCACTGGGGCTGCTGGCTGAGCTGCATCTTACTCTCTAACCTCACCCTCCTTTTTGGACTAATCCACTTTGCTTTCTAACCCCCTGGCTGAACCTCCTTTCTTCCTTGGGGCTGGGGTAAGGTTGAAGGGGGTGGGAGAAGGTGGAAGGGTGGTTGGGAGCCCCTCCTGGGGACTCAGGTTTCTGGGAGGGCTGTTGTGTTTCTGTATTATCTTTTACCTTGTCTATTTCTGTCTGTAACTGTATATATTTGAGCACAGGCCCTATGAGGAGAGGCTGAGGGAGCTGGGATTGGTTAGCCTGGAGAAGAGGAGGCTCAGGGGTGACCTTATTGCTGTCTACAACTACCTGAGGGGTGGTTGTGGCCAGGAGGAGGTTGCTCTCTTCTCTCAGGTGGCCAGCACCAGAACGAGAGGACACAGCCTCAGGCTGTGCCAGGGGAAATTTAGGCTCAAGGTGAGGAGAAAGTTCTTCCCTGAGAGAGTCATTGGACACTGGAATGGGCTGCCCGGGGAGGTGGTGCAGTCGCTGTCCCTGGAGCTGTTCAAGGCAGGACTGGACGTGGCACTTGGTCCATGGTCTGGCCTTGAGCTCTGTGGTAAAGGGTTGGACTTGATGATCTGTGAGGTCTCTTCCAACCCTGATGATACTATGATACTACTATGATACTGTAAATATCTGCTTGTATATTCTGCTAAGCTGTAAATACAAGCTTCATTCAAATTCCCAGAGCTGGCTGAGTCTAGTCTGGGTGATTTCTGAAGCGTGGGGAGGAAGGGAACACCCAAACCATCACAACTACAGCTTAGCAGAATATACAAGCAGATAGTTACAGTACATACAGTTACAGACAGAAATGTACAAGGTAAAAGGTAATACAGAAACACAACAGCCCTCCCAGAAACCTGAGTCCCCAGGAGGGGCTCACAACCACATTTCCACCTTCTCCCACCCCCCTCAACCTTACCCCAGTCCCAAGGAAGAATGGAGGTTTGGCCAGGGGGTTAGAAAGTAAAGTGGATTAATCAGATGGCAGAGAGGCTAGAGAGGAAAAAATGCAGCTCAGAGCTCCCAGGCAGAAGTGCCTTATCTATGTTTGGCTTCTTGTTCTTATACCTCTCAGCAAGCCTATGAGTGAAGTAGACATCAGCACTGCTCCTCTTTCCCAGCCTGTAATCTAGTTCTTCTCACCAAAACATTCTAGCTAGGTTCAAACTAGCACAAAGGTAAATAAATGAAAACAAGTTGAAATACTTAAAAAAATGGGATGGTTTGGGACATTTATGCAGTCATAAAATCTCCTTTCAACTGTATTGGTTTATGTGTGTTATGTAGAGTATGAAATTGCTTGAAGGCTCATAACTGACATCTCTGGCTCATTACATATTTTCTTTCTGTCACAGGTATTTCTCATAAAGTTGATCAAAGGTTTGGATTCTCCAGAAAATGTCTCATATGTTAAGAATAACTCAGAAGTGCTGAAGTCACAGTTTTATTCTTGCAGGGTTGCTTATGAAATCTATACTCTGGTGCTGAGGTTTCAGAGCTTGGTTTAGGCAATGTTTTTACAAACTAAGAAAATAGCTTTTCCAATACAGCTCCCACCCTCAGTTTTCAGCCTCAAGGTACGTTGAAAATCTCTAGAGATGCTCATTTTTTTTTTGCTCTGCTTTGTTCAGTGCTTCAGCCTTTTGGGGAGAATGGTGAAACAACTAGCTGGGGGTTTGGAGGCTTTCGCTTCAGTTCGCTAAGACATGAAGTTATGCATGACTGTATCACATCTCAGACTGTCCTGATGCATGCTGAGCTGTCATGCTTGGTCTCCATTTGCTACACTAGTTCAGTTCAGTGGTTTCAAGGGAGGTCTGATTTACATCAGTGTAAATCTGAGCCAGGCCTTGATAAACCAGAATGAGGAACAAAAGTGTTGCTGGCCTGACTCCGGGAGGCACGAGCTTGGGGGAACTATTTCTTCACGTATTCACTAGGTGCTGCATCTCACAGGGAGCACTTCTGTGCTTTGGCTGTATTACTGACTCGTATAGGCTGGATGTTAGGAGGAAGTTCTTCACAGAGAGAGGGGTTTGCCTTTGGAATGGGCTGCCCAGGGAGGTGGTGGAGTCACTGTCCCTGGAGGCGTTCAAGAAAGGACTGGATGAAGCACTTAGTGCCATGGTCTAGTTGGCTGGACAGGGCTGGGTGCTATGCTGGACTGGATGTTCTTGGAGGTCTCTTCCAACTTAATTAATTCTATGATTCTGTCATCAGAGCATCTCATTCTATGAAGTGTCTCTAAAAATTCCATGGATGATAAGGTGGAAAAAACATTGATTTCCCTCATCCAACATATAACAACTGACTGTTCTCCCAAGCACAACTCCAGGCTGGGTGGTGAATGGCTGAGAGCAGCCCTGAGGAAAAGGACCTGGGGGTCTGGGGTGATGAGGACCTCAACATGAGCCTGCTGTGTGAGTGCAGCCCAGACAGCAACCCTGTGCTGGGCTGCAGCAAGAGCAGCATGGCCAGCAGGGCAAGGGAGGAGATTCTGCCCCTTTGCTCTGCTCTCCTCAGACCCCACCTGGAGTACTGTGTGCAGTTCTGGAGCCCCCAGCACAAGAGGGACATGGAACTGTTGGAGCCAGTCCAGAGGAGGGTCACAAAGATGCTCAGAAGGCTGCAGCAGCTCTGCTCTGAGGACAGGCTGCAAGAGTTGGGGCTCTTCAATCTAGAGAAGAGAAGGCTTTGAGGAGACCAGTATCTGAAGGGGTCCTACAGGAGGGCTGGGAAGGGACTATTGACAAGGTCTTGTAATGACAGGACAAGGGGTAATAAGTTTAAACTGGCAGAGGAGAGATTCAAACTAGGGTTTTTGCAAAGGGTTCTTTGCAGTGAGGGTGGTGAGACACTGGCACAGGTTGCCCAGGGAGGTTGTGGCTGCTTCCTCCCTGGAGGTGTTCAAGGCCAGATTGGATGAGGCCTTGCGCGGCCTGTTCTAGTGGGAGGTGTCCCTGCCTATGGCAGGGGGTTGGAACTGGATGATCCTTGAGGTCCCTTCCAGCCTAAACCATTCTATGATTCTATGTTTGTGGCTGACTTCTTACTTAATTTGAGATGCAGTCCCTGCATTTGTAGGCTGCTTGGAGCAAATAGCCAGCACAGAGTAGGAGATATTTCACACCACTGGGCAACAGTTCTCACTGAGATTTGGAGGCTGATATACAGATGTCTGCCATCTTAAATCCCATATCAATTCCAGGTTTGTAGACTTGTGTTGGTGCTTTGGATTAAAATGGTGACCAAGCAGGCTGTGCAGAGTTTCAGCTTGTGCTATTTGGATTGCTTACTGCTTTTTTAAATGCAGAGCCATTGGCAGCTGCTTTAGAACTACACAGAACGTTGAGGACAGTATGATTTTTGCCCTTGCACTGCAAGATAGATAGCTAAAGCTGTGGAGAAAACCGAGACTAAGTCTAGTTGATTGGATAGGGCTGGGTGCTAGGTTGGACTGGATGATCTTGGAGGTCTCTTCCAACCTGGTTGATTCTATGATTCTCACTTCATAGAGTTTTCTCCACAGATGAGGCTGTTCTCAGGCTTATTTGACAAAGCTACAGCAGTTTATGCTGGCTTTAAAGGTCTGCCTGTGGCTAGGCATCAACATCAACCCTGAGATGGATTAAGACACATGTGAGTCACAGAAAGGAGAGTTTTGGGTGGGAAATGCAGAAGGGATGTGGTGGGGTAGGGCAGGGCAGGGCAGGGAAGGCAGGAGGGTGCCCATGACAGGGAAAGAGGGAGCCTTGTGCCTCTGCATTTTATTTCCATGTTTCTTGCCCTGTTGGCTCCCTGTCCCCTGGCATTTCCAGCACAGCACAGGTTGCAGCCCTTAGCATGAGAACAACCCAAGAGAAAGAAAGAAGGAAGTCTTCTAGATTTTGGCTGACACGTAAGAGATGAAATCTCCCTTGTCCTTGCAGAGGCCTGTCTCCCTGCAGCTGATGTTGAACAGCACTGAGTCACAGTGAAAGACCTCATTAATTCCCTGAGGCCAAAGAAACACTTTCCAGTATCCCAAAGGGGATTCCCAGCCACCTCACTCATGAGCAGTGCCTCTGGCATCCGGTGGCTTGCCCAACTTTATTTATTTGCTTTATTTACCTCTGTTTTGTCTGGAAAAGACTTATCTCCTGCTGTAACTCATGTCTGTCTTTCAGCTCCTGCCAAATCCCAGAGCCACATGTTTTGGGAGCCTCTTTGGAGCAGGAGCCAGCCTTGGCTGACTGGCCAGCAGCCAGCCCATGGGAGGTGACTGGTACCTGTGAGAGAGGGGAGCAATGCCGAGGCTGGATGGCGAGACGGCAGATCAGAGCTGTGGTGTTTGGCAACCCTCAAAGTCTGTGGGGCTGAAGCTTCGCCCTGGGATGTGGCTTCAGCCCTGGGCTGGGCTTCCAGCAGGGATGTGGCCTCTGCTCATGTAGGCGTGATGGGAAGGCCAGATAGGATGGAGGCAGATGGAAAATCGATGCTCAGTGACACTGGGAAAATTTAACAAGCAATAAATTTGACCTCCAGAACCTTGCATGTCTAAGCTGAGCACTGTCACAGAAAGACTTCCCTTCTTGTTCACTTGGGCAAAGGCAACGCTAGCAGGTGCCGTTCTGGCTGGGACAAGACTCTCGGCTGCTGCCAGAGCCAGGCCACTGCCCCCGTGGAAATATGCCAGCTTGCTCCATCTTTTTCTTTCATTTGAGCCTTGCTTAGGAAGCTGCATGGCTGCTGTCCCCAGCGAGATGCGCCCTCTGCATCCACAGCCAGCCTGCAGCAGGGCAGAAGCGGTGGACCCTTCCCCCATTTTAGAGCTGGCTCAGCTCAGCACGGGCCCAGCTGCACTCCTGCCACAAGGCTCTGGCCCATAGGATGCAGAGGAGAGCACTGTCCTCTCCACCAAGATCCAACAGCCTGCAGAGCGGCACGCACAGCACCGCGCTGATGCTAAGTAAACACTTACAACAAGAGATGGAGGAAGGGAGAGAGAGGGAGCGAGTGAAACGTACACCCTCCTTTTCACACAGTGTCCAGAGAGCCTGGCTGTCAGCATCCCCTTGGACTCCCTCCAGGCAGGTATCCATTACACAGATTTGACTTTTTAAATACGATAGAAATGAGAACTGCAAACTTAATATGTTTTTCTTCTTGGGAGATGAGGGGGCAGGAGGGAGGGGAATAGCATTTACCTCATAATTTCCCTTTCTCTTCCCCTCTCTGTGTAAGCCACATTATTCTTTCTGCAAAGGTACTTGGGGAAACTTGCTAAAATTTTCCCTCATGCTTGAAATTTACTTACCCTGGGTAACAGGAAATGTGGAGTCTTGTGATGTAGATTGTTATACCAGATGGTAATCTTAGCACATGCTATTTGTGTAGATCTACGGTGCAAGTGAGTCATCATTCGTAGCTGACCTTCACTGCTGTGAAAATACTCCCTGCAATAATAACAATAACAATAACAAACAACAGTTCTGCGCCGCTTGCCTCTGCCTGGCATGAAGACGCTGTGTAACGGTGGGTCTGGAGCTCCCTGTGGAGCATGGTTACAATACCTCTGGAGCAGGATCCAAGGCTCTTTATGAGTCTTTCCATCAGCTCTGTATCAGGCCCAGGTGATGTTGCATCACTTTCTTTACAGCTTCATTACGTCACCTTCTCTGTGCTACTCTGCTGATGGAAAGCGCTTGCCTGTTTTCTGCCATGCAGGAAGGTGCATAGCCACATAACCAGATCCAAATAACAGGACTGGTGTGCTGCTCTTTCTGAGGTTCCTGCACTGTGCTGGTCGGAGTGGCTGGAGAGCAGCCAGACAGAGAGGGATCTGGGGGTGCTGATTGATACCCGCCTGAACATGAGCCAGCAGTGTGCCCAGGTGGCCAAGAGAGCCAGTGGCATCCTGGCCTGCATCAGGAATGGTGTGGTCAGCAGGAGCAGGGAGGGCATTCTGCCCCTGTACTCTGCACTGGTTAGACCACACCTTGAGTCCTGTGTTCAGTTCTGGGCCCCCCAGTTTAGGAGGGACATTGAGATGCTTGAGCATGTCCAGAGAAGGGAGACGAGGCTGGGGAGAGGCCTTGAGCACAGCCCTACGAGGAGAGGCTGAGGGAGCTGGGATTGGTTAGCCTGGAGAAGAGGAGGCTCAGGGGTGACCTTATTGCTGTCTACAACTACCTGAGGGGTGGTTGTGGCCAGGAGGAGGTTGCTCTCCTCTCTCAGGTGGCCAGCACCAGAACGAGAGGACACAGCCTCAGGCTGCACCAGGGGAGATTTAGGCTGGAGGTGAGGAGAAAGTTCTTCCCTGAGAGAGTCATTGGACACTGGAATGGGCTGCCCGGGGAGGTGGTGGAGTCGCTGTCCCTGGAGCTGTTCAAGGCAAGATTGGACGTGGCACTTGGTGCCATGGTCTAGCCTTGAGCTCTGTGGTAAAGGGTTGGACTTGATGATCTGTGAGGTCTCTTCCAACCCTGATGATACTGTGATACTGTGATACTGTGGTTTTAGGAGAGAAAGAAGACTGAGCTGCATTACCCCTGAATCACAATTATGCTTGCAATTTCCACGACTGAAAAAGGAGAGTCGGGTAGCAAAAACCTTCGATGGTTGGATAGGAGGCATCAGCCTCACATGCCACCTGTGCAAGCTCATCCTTCATTATTGCTTTCCTGTGCAGATAATTTTGAACACAGGTTCCTGCTTCAATGAATCTGCAGTTATAAGCCCAGATCCTGCAAGAACTCCATTTGTGCAGGACTGAGTCCATAAATTACAGTCACGCAGTCCTGCAGAAAGTCAGACACAGTATTTGATTCCAACAATAAACTTCACTCTGGGAAGAAGCATTTGATTTCATTTTCCTGAAGTTGGCCTTGTATTGTGGGATTTCAAACAAAGATTGATTTTTCTTTCCATTAAAATTCAAATGCTGGATGCTAACAGAAAATCATTTCTGACCCTTTATGACTATCAAAATCTCAGCCCTTGCTAGCTGTGACAGCTTTCCAGAACCATTCTTCAGGTCATTTCAGCCCCTACTTCACTGTGTCCTAGGGAAAACAGTGAGTTTCCAACCAGGTTGTCCATTGTGCTTAGAAAGTTGTCAGATAAGATAAATGAAGCATTTGAGTAAGGAGAACCCAGAAGCCTATTGTATGTCAAAGACTTCAAAAGTGATTACAACTCACATCTGATAGAGTGAAAATCACACTGGCCATTAGATCAAGAATGGCTGATGAAATTCCTCAGGCTTCCCAAATCACAATGCTAGTATTTGTTTCAAAGACCTTATAATTGCTGTATTTAAAAGGCTGTTACTCAATACTCTCCCCTAACACTAAATGGCTCCTGATGTCAACCCAAGGTACAGGAAATTCTGTCTGTGGCATCTGCTGTGGCCAGTCTGTGGATATGACCTTCATGGCAGCATGTACATATTTTGCTTTGTACTAATGCTCTCTTTGAAAGATCAGAGTAGATGGATATTGTAGGAGAGTAAATAGATCTGATTAAAAGACTATTAAATCAGTGGAAAAATTTCCATCTTCTGTGGATGTTAATGGACTTTGGATCAGGTTCCTCGTGACTGATTCTTGCTTCATCACTGTGGCAATAAAAATGCCTGATTTCTGATACTGAGCTGTACTTACCTCTTAAGCAGGGCTATATGTGAGACATATACATTCATCTTAACCTAGTCCACATTTCTTAGCTGCTTTGATGTCTTTAGATGAAATGAAGCAGGAATTAGCTGAAAAGCAAAAATCCCAAACCATTGGAGTGTTGTGAAATTATCTATCTCTTCAGCAGCATGCCTCATTCAAGAGAGTATAGTACTTGGTACTCTGTCCTGCTGGAAGCAGTGATAAAGTGTTCTAAAACTGAAGTCAATTTTCTTGCTCTCACATCCAGTATATGCAGCCCTTGTAAAAGGCAGAAAAATTCCTGATGTTTGAAAAAGTTGCTTTTGGTGCCAAAGCAGACAGAAAACTTCTCTGCTCCTGTAGAAATGCAAGGAGAATAAAGCTGTTTCTAAGGGGATAAATGCCTCTCCTATTTCCTATTCCCTGTTACTTTGGTTACTGTTACTTTTAAACATTCCTACCATTTTGCACTTAATAAAATGGCAACATCCTTGTTCATTTTGTTTTCAAACCAAAGCTGATTGTGTTGAGGAAAGGTGTAAGCACAGAAGTCCATCTCACTCGGTTATAGCAACACATCCTAGGTGAGGCTGTTGCCACTCTTTGTTGAAATAAGGGTATGTTGAGGGGAGGGGAGTGGGAAGAGAGAGAGAGAGAATAAGAGTTAAGCAAGCATGAGGATTTGGAAAACAGAAGAGGCAGAAATCTGCCCAATTCATCCTGACTGAATTTCTTCTTTCTGTTGTTTAATCCACAAAGCAGTTGCTACCTATGGACGTGCTATGACTTACATAGAGTCCTCAGCCGTGAGCAGTGCATAAATGTGGTTGTCGCAGTTATTCCTGCAAAGTACTCTGCTAAGGAGGCTGGTGCTGATGGAGACAAAAATAACTTATTAGAGCCTGTCTCTTGTATCCAGCTATCCTCATCTATTACCCTCTGCTGTCACTCTTTCCTACAAAACTGTTATTCAAAGGAAGCAAACAGCAGGCAGCCCCACTCCCCACCCCCTTACCAGAACCACAAACCAGTGAGTCCACATCAGGACAAAGAGCTTCCTACTAAGAGCATTTCCTTCTGACAGCCTTGGTTGCTGTTCTGTAGCTTGTGTTTCTTTTATTTAGTTAAGAATCTGTTGCAGCAGACTGGTACTTAATTGTGCTAAGGAGGAGAGCAGTGCAGCCACTGTGCATGATTTGGCTGTAGTGCTACCCAGCAGGTTACAGATAATGAAGGGAAACATTTTCCTTCCAGTTTCACATTTGCTTGAAACCTTCTTTGTGTTTTCCTGCAGGGCTAGAAAGAAAGATAGTTGCTGCTGCCATTTTGTCAGCTCTAGGTTGCAATGCTAGGTGGACTGTGAAACACAAAACTGTGTGAGGTTATCTGCACACAGCCTGACCTACGCGTTGGAAGTCTTCACATACACCCTTAGAGTGCAAAGCTGAATTGGGACCAGGTCCTGGGGACAGTCACCATCATTTCCTGCTTGGTTCCTCACAGGATCTTTCCTCTGACTCCTTTTCTTTGTATGAGAGTGGGATGGCACCTGCTTCTCTGTATGTAATGCAGAGCAAGAGTTTATTTGGCATCTGAAGTGTTTCCTTTCCATAAGCATTGTCCATAAGTGGCCCCAGTCTTGTGCATTGCAAGACAAGTTGCATGAAATTTAATTCACCCTTTTACAGCCCACTAAAGCAACTGAGAGTTGCCACTACAGGTTTGCTGCTTCTAAAAACATTTTAGCTTTCATTTAACAGTAGCATCTGTCCTTGCACTGTGGTTTTTCTTCCTTTTTTTTCCCTTTCTAAAGAGTATGGTGAAGCTCATTATTTGTTTTCCTCCAAGCATTACATAAAGTAGCATCCCTGGCTGAAATATCTACAAATACGGCAGTCTCTGATGTTCCTCATTTGTCTGCCATTAGTAATATCCTTTAGTGACCTCTGGCTAAGGCATTTTTCAGATATGCAGTTCTTCTGGTAACTTATTTACTCAGGGCAGTTTAATTCAGAGGCAACATCTGGATTTCCATGGAAGCCAGTCTTACAGCTTAGCTGACTGAGGTACCACAGAGGTCAAGTGAACTGCCTGTGGTGATACTTTAGCTTCCATTGAACTTAAGACCTTCCTGCCTCCAAAACATGATGTTGTAACTGTTAGACTCTCCTCTCCCCTCAAAAATGATATTCCTGGGGATGATCTTCTTTCCTCAGGCCCTGATTATATCCTTCCTTTTTCATGTTCAATTTTAGGCCAATTTTATCTGTTCACTGTATCAGCCCTGTAGGACATTGTTAAGAAAACATAGCTTGACCTCCTAGCTTTGGCTCTGCATTTGCTTCCAAATCATATCTCAGTGCAAAGTTTTTATTGTGTTGTTCAGACCACAGACAAGTCTTGAAAGTGTCCTTGAAGCCCATGAAAAATGGCTTTCTGTTCCTTACACATTTCTGGGATACACAAATATTTCTTCATCTGTGACTGCCCTGTGAAATCCTGCCTTATTAGGAGGCTTTTGTAGCCATAAAAATCCATACAGACCCGAAATCTGCATTGTCTTCAGCTCTTGTTGCTGTGCTAATTAAACATATTTCTGAACAAACAGATTCAGAACCATGTAAACTCTCTAATAAACTTGTAATGAAAGAAATATTCCAAGCCTCAGTGATTAATGAGCAGATGTTAACAGGCAGTGCAAACTTATGGGAAACCATTTCTTAATGGTGATGTCAACAGAGAACAATTCACAGACATAATTACTAAAAAATTATCAGAGACTTCCTTGTCAAGTATTTTGTGTGTTTATAAAGCTGTTGGTGACTCATTTTGAGCAGTCTGGGAGACTTATTTGATTTGGAATAGGGGTTTTATTATAGCTTAGCTGTTATGTAATAGTTTACTCAGACAGAATGGTCAGCTATTCTTCCATCTCAGCATTGTCCATACGTGTGCACTTCAGATTCCTCCTAATTCTCCCAGCAAATTGCATCTAAATGCTTTTCCATACTTTCAACCCTTGGAATATGGTCCTTGTTAGAGCTGAGTAGTAGAACAGACCTTTGCTTAATTTTGCCCCTTAGACTGCCTGCCATCCACCATAAAGTTGAAATGATGTGGTACCAGCCACCTTGCACAGCTCAGTTCCCTGTGCCCTGTGGAGCAGACCTCTCCAAGGTGCAGGCAGCCTCAGTAAATTTTGCCTGTGTTTTAGAGGTAATTTCATAGCAGGCAGAGTGCTGCCATTTCTACAAGGCAGGTGCACTCACTGATTCCTTAGCTTATAGCATAAACTGCACTTACCATCACCTGTCTCTGGTGTCATTAATGCTCAGGTGCAAGTAGCCTGCACGTCATTTTTGCACTGGTACCAAAAGGACATTTCAGTGACTCCACAAGTTTCTTTTATTCCCAAGACATGCCAGTGCAATCAGCTGTAGAGCTCCCCATCATATTCTTTGATTACTTACTGTCATTCCTTCTGATAAACTCCAAACCTTGAACCTAACATTTCAGAAGAGCTTAGCACAGTTGCCCTCCACTCCCAGCTCTTCTTCAAAGAGGCTTTGAGCAGTTCATGTGTCTGAGATGTAACTGGTGCTTGTAGAAAACACTGAGAGTTTTGAGTGTTAGGACAGAGTCCTTCTCAAGTTGTCCTGGGGAAGTCTAGGCTGGATGCAAGGAGGAAGTTGTTGGCAGAGAGAGTGATTGGCATTGGAATGAGCTGCCCAGGGAGGTGGTGGAGTCGCCATCCCTGGAGGTGTTCAAGAAAAGCCTGGCTGAGGCACTCAGTGCCATGGTCTAGTTGATTGTCTAGGGCTGGGTGCTAGACTGGGTGATCTTAGAGGTCTCTTCCAACCCTGTTGATTCTATGATGCTGTTCTATGATTTTATGATTTCTGTGTCATACATGGTGGTAGTGACAAGCTGTGGCAGAAGAATAATGCCCACCAATACTGCATTTAACGCTATGAAAGCATGTATGGCATCACCAACAAACCATAATAATTTTGAGTTACTTATCTGAGAACTCTCTATAGCAGGCTGCTGGTACTTTACTGAGGAGCTGTTCAGCTGAAGAGCACTTACCCTGGAAATTGGGATAGTGTCAGAGTTGTCCATAAAAGGTGTGTTCCTGCCTCAACCCCATCAGCATGGGAAACTTGTGAGGGCTTACATGGGTCTCCTCAAAGTCTTCTCTCTCCAGGATGAAGATCCCCAACTCTTGTAGCCTGTCCTCATAGCAAAGCTGCTGCAGCTCTCTGATCATGTTCATGGCCCTCCTCTGGACTCTCTCTAACAGTTTGATGTCCTTCTTGTGTTGAGGGCTCCAGAACTGCACACAGTTCTCCAGGCGGTGGGATCTGAGGAGAGCAGAGCAAAGGGGCAGAATCCCCTCCCTTTACCCTGCTGGCCACACTGCTCTTGCTGCAGCCCAGCACACAGTTGCTGTCTGGGCTGCACTCACGCTGCCAGCTCATGTTGAGGTCCTCATCAATCCAGACCCCCAGGTCCTTTTCCTCAGGGTTGCTCTCAGCCATTCACCACCCAGCCTGGATTTGTGCTTGTATATGTGGCACCAAGATGGCCTTTGCAACAACAGTGGCAAGACAGAAGCACTTAGTGGGTGAAACTCGCCCTGACAGAGGTCTCTCCTTAATCTCCACCTTGAACCTCCCAAATCAGAACTGAGTGGGAGTTTAGCATTGGGAAAATCTTGCTTGTTAAGAACAAGTCCAGGCCACATGCTGGAGCGGAAAAGAACACATCAACCAGCTTGAGGCAAGAGCTGAAGTGACCCAACTGATCAGCCCCAGGGACTTAATATGCTCAGCTTTATAGAATCATGTCCTTCAGTGGCCAAAAATGAAAAAAATAAAAGAAATGGACAAGACTTCTAAAGAGTGAAACCTTATTTTAAGCACACTGTTTTCTAAACTATTTATGTATCTAAGCTGTACTCATGTATGGAGTGGTCAAACAAGGTAATAAACCATAGAATCATAGCATCCTTAAGGTTAGAAAAGACCTCTAAGATCATCAAGTCCAACCAGAACCCCACTACCATGACCATTGAACTGTGTGCTGAAACACCACATCTGTACAATTCTTGAACACCTCCAGGGAAGGCTCCTGATCCTTCAAGCAATCTTCCCTCTGCCTTGAAGTCGTTTTCAATTGCTTCTGCGCTTCTGTACTCGAGGTCATCGCTTCCAACCTTTCTGACTGGTAACAGATGATAATCAGAGGGCCTTACCTGACTAGGGAGCTTCCTAACATCTCTGACCTGAGCCCCACCAAGGCAGAAGTCCCTGTGGGATGGATCTGGTCAGCATATGGGGCCCTCTGTTCCCCTAAGGAGGGATTCACCTACAACACTTGCTCTCCTATTTTTCTCTTAACACAAGTAGTCCTAATGTGTGGGATTGGCTGAGTCACCCCAGGCAACCCCCTGGATGGACCTTCATCTACTTCCTCCATAGCCTGGCTCTCCAGTTCCAGAGCTCCATACCTGTTGTGCAAGGGCAACTGGGAAGGCAAGGGAGGCTGGGAGGGGATTCACTTACCTCCCTGAGCAGGTACCATAGGATCACAGGATGTTAGGGGCTGGAAGGGACCCAAGGAGATCATCGAGTCCAACCCCCCTGCCAGAGCAGGACAATCCTATCTAACACAGATCACACAGGAACACATCCAGACAGGCCTTGAAAGGCTCCAGAAAAGGAGACCCTCACAACCTCCCTGGGGAGCCTGTTCCAGTGCTCTGTGACCCTTACAGTCAAGAAGTTCCCCCTTGTGCTGAGGTGGAACCTCTTTTGCTGCAATTTACACCCGTTGCTCCTTGTCCTACCGAAAGGGAGCAGTGAGCAGAGCCTGTCCCCCACTCCTGGCCAGCCCTCAGACACTTATAACCATTTATCAAATCCCCTCTAAGTCTTCTTTTCTCCAGACTAAACAGCTCCAGCTCCTTCAGCCTCTCCTCATCAGCCATGCCCTCCAGTCCCCTCATCATCCTCATAGCCCTCTGCTGGACCCTCTCCAGCAGATCCCTGTCCCTCTTCAACTGCGGAGCCCAAAACTGAACACAGTATTCAAGATGAGGTCTCACCAGGACAGAGTAGAGGGAGAGGAGAACCTCCCTTGATCTGCTGGACACACTCCTCCTTGTCTTTTAGTTCTCCTCAATTAAGTCTCATCACAAAATGTTCTCCTGAAATCATGCTTTTGAGCTACTTTGAAAAGCCCATCTGTACACCGCTGAGTCGCACATGAGTCATTTAACTCAACCTGAGCCTCAAGTCAGTAAGCTTAAGTCTGTAATATTCATTTGAATTGTAATTATCATCCTCCATAGACCTTTCAATTATAAAAACATTCAGCTTTTTTTTTTATTGGAGAAGGCGTAAATAGCATGCAATTTGGAACGTGGTAATTGCAGAAATATTTAGGAGTATAAAAGGGGTGGAGAGGATGACTCACACAGCTGTAGTGCTGAACATTGGACTTTTTGAAGGGAACTCTGGATAAGAAAGTGAATTTTTTTCTCTTTTTTTTCTTTTTGAACCGAAACAATAAAATTTGGAGCTGCTTTTATATTGTAAATCTTTGAATTAGCTCCCTTTTATATATATAATATATACATATAGACATAATATATGCATAAAATATACATATATGCATAATATACATAATATACACATATATACACATATATACATATATACATTTTTAGGTAGATAGATAGATAGATAGATACATACACACATACATATATATATATATATATATATATATATATATATACACACACATATATATATATATATATATACACACATATATACATATATATATATATGTAGGCAGGTGGGGGTTGGTCCCTTCTCCCAGGCAACCAGCAACAGAACAAGGGGATAGAGTCTCAGGTTGTGCCAGAGGGAGGGTCTAGGCTGGATGTTTGGAGGAAGCTGTTGGCAGAGAGAGTGGTTGGCACTGGAATGGGCTGCCCAGGGAAGTTATGGGGGAAATTCTTCCCAGAGAGAGTGATTGGCATTGGAATGGGCTGCCCAGGGAGGTTATGGAGGAAATTCTTCCCAGAGAGAGTGATTTGCCATTGGAATGGGCTGCCCAGGGAGGTGGTGGAGTTACCATCCCTGGAGGTGTTCAAGAAAAGCCTGGATGAGGCACTTAGTGCCATGGTCTGGTTGATTGGCTAGGGCTGGGTGCTAGGTTGGCCTGGATAATCTTGGAGGTCTCTTCCAACCTGGTTGATTCTATTCTATGATATCTATGTATTTTTTGAGACCTCTTATAAAGTAACCATGCACATTTGCTCTTAAGGTATTTTTGATGCTTATTTGTCAGAGAAGTTTTGGTGAGCTCTAAGTGCATGTATGTAAAATGAGCAGTCACAAAAGAACATTGTGAAAGACAAAAGGGCCCTGAACAGCAGAAGTGTTTTTCTTGCTGTGAGATATGTATAGAGGAGAAATGAATGATGCAGTGACCAAATGGTTAAATGAAGAGAAGACAGATCAAGTAAAGAACCTGTGGGTTGTGTGTTTTGGGGGATGGTTTTTTTTTGGACTGTTTGTATCTATCTGGAGACCAGAGAGCAGAGCAAAGGAGGTGCTTTGAATAGGGACTGTTTGAACTCTCTGAAAAAGAAAAGAAGCTTTGGGGATATCCTGTGCCATAGAAAGAAATGTGTGTCAGTGCTGCATGTGTCTGTATATTTATGTGGTGTGTGGGTGAGAGAGAGGGTCCTGGAAGAGGAGACTAAATGAGGGATGTGGTCCTGGAAAGAGAAAACCAGAGAAAGGCCAAAGAGCATTGCTGAGCTAGATCCAGCCCTGGGCCATCACTCCAGCCAAGGAAGCTGTGAGCTAGGGTTTTTTTCCCTTCATTCTTTTTTTTTCTTTACACGTACATTTTTATTACATTCTGAGTAATTTCCCACAACATTCCACATTTTTAAAGCCTTTTCAGAAGGGAAAAGGGAGGGAGACTTGAGAAACATCAGAACTTCTCCTTTTTTTTCTTTGAGAAATCCCAGATCTCTTGAGAGCATAAAGCATTTTTAAGGGTCCTTACCCATATTTAAAAAAGCTTATGATGACATAACCAAACAGGCTGTAAAGGAGTAGCAGCTGCTCAGTAAGAAGAAAACCTTCAGGGGCACATCCTCAGCTGGCAGTCACTGGTGAAATCGGAGGCAGCCTGACAGTTGTCAGTGGCTGACCCTTCATAGTGATCAATAAAGACTATGAATGCTTATTTTTCTGCTGGGCATTTTGTACACACCACTGTAAAGCAAGTGGAGAATGGGTGAAGAGTAAGGAACCTGGGGCCAGCTGAGTCGCTAAGAACTCATAGGGAGTATGTGGTGGAGGCAGGGATAAAACATAACCTCCTGCTGAAAGTACAATGCCAGCCTCCCTGCCAACACTTAGTCCTAAAGGCACACAGACATGGGTGGAATCCTTGCAAACTCCTCTTGATGGACTGCCTGTGGCCAAGTAGGTGAGCTCAAGTTGTTCACAAAGCACACAGAAGCAATGGTCGTTCCTGTGCTCAGTTTGGGTCATCTTTGCTGTCTGTGATAATTGTTCCTCTAATTTGTCATTGTTATGCTCTGCCTTTAAGTTTATCCTTACTGGTTTTACTTCTCAGAAGAGCTGGGAAATGGTTACAGCCCCGGGGGTGATGATGGCAAAACTCACTAAACAGTTTTGGAGTGCTGTGGGAGATACATCCTCCCATCATAACATTTTTACGGCAAGTTTAATGTTTGGCTCATCTGGAATAAGCTGTGAGAGCCACACTACAGGAAACTGTCAGGGTTACTGACAATGTTTTATTCTCTTTGGAGAAGAGGAAAACACAGGCCCCTGTCCTCAGTGAATTCTGTGATTTGTGAAGCACTGAAAGAGATCAGATTTCTGCAGAAAAGGAATATCCAATGGGTAACTATTTGTGCCAATTCCAGTCCAAACATAAGCCTTTCTTATACAAATAGTTCATGGCAGAGCAAGAGGTATTAAGAAGGATGTGAGCTGTAACCAGAGTGGAGGGAATGCTAATATTTCGTCCGGACTGGGGTTTGAGAGGTGGGTTTATTACTGCTTAGAATAAGAATCAAGAAATTCTGGAACAACACTGTGCTTTATTTTTGTTCTGTTGTGAAATTCCATCCTTACAGCACAGCTCTGCCTTTCTGGCCCTGCAGGAAAACCATTTTCATTTCCAAACGTGTCTTATATGCCACCCCACGTTGTGGGCGCTGCAAAACCATACCCATCCGGGAAGCAATAGAGCAAAGCTACATCACCCCACCCTTCACAAGCAAACTTTTGATGTGTGTGTGTGGGGGGAAAGGTGGACAGGAATTTACTACTTCTTTTTAAGTGGTGCAGCCACTCTCTTCTGCCACATGGAGCACAGGAGGGGTTAGAGACATACTTCTGCCCCCTCCTGCCTCCCCTGTCCCCCCCTTCCCCACTTCCCCTCTGAAGAGTTGCTCCTCTGTTCCCCTGAGCAAAGAGGCTGTGATTCTTGGCAGACTTCATGTCAGCTACACAGGTCAGAGGGAAGTCATTACTTCCTCCTCCCACACTGCTCGGTCGTGTTAGGTTAGGACAAGACTTTGCAAGATGTTGCCCAATGTTTGCAATGTGTCTTTCCCATAAAGTAAAGGAAGAAACTTAAATGGCCCATAAAACTTAAAAATCTGGAAAATGAGACTGCTTGGTTGATAGGTGAAGAGATATCAAAATATATTATAAAGAGAAATTGAATCTAGTTGTAGCTATGGCCCTGAGTTGAGCAGAACTTGAATGCTGTGCTTGATCATGCCCCAAACTTCTTTTGGCTTTTGATTAAGCTACTGAGGTGCTGTCTGTCTTTGTTGTTGTTGCTGCCTTTACATTTCAATAAATTCCTGGCAGTTAGCTCCCTTTGTTGGTAGGTTTGACCACATTTTTTTTTTTGGAAGAAGAGCCTTTATTTTCCCAGCTGAAAATAGATTATCCACCTGGGAAGGAGAAGTGGGATTAGGTTTTCCTGAAGTATGGGAGTATTGTGTGCCTTTGTTGCAAAGCAGGCTGAGACAGTGATTAAGAGGCAAGCTAAAACATTGCACACACAGCAGTGACTGTAAACCCTTACAGCAATTGCAAGTCTTTTTTTAAATCAAATACAGTTAGCAGTGAGACTACAACAGCAGCAGTAAGACTACAACAGCAGCAGTAAGACTACAACAGCAGCAGCAGGACTACAGTGAAGCTCCTTTGTCACAGACTTAAGGCTGAGATTTACCATATACAAAGCAAAAGAGGAAAGTAGCTAGGCTAGAAAGAACATTGCTGAGCCTTCTATCCCAAATCTACTTCTACTATGCATCACAGTCCCAGTCTTTCATTTATTATCACTATGAAGGGCAATGCCAGCTCCACAAGGATGGGCAATGACAAGAACACACAGCTGTCTGTGCGCTGGGGAAACACGAGCTGCTGTGAAAAGGGAACTCTGCACTGGCATCACGATCACTGGTGATGCTTTCCACTTAAAAAGAAAGCCCCTGTCTTATCAGCCAATATAACTTTATGAACTTGGGAATTTCATCACTTACCTGTCCTTAGAAAGTATTGAAAGCTAAAGAGGCTTTACTGCATGGTGACCTAAGGTCTCTCTCCCTGAAATTTCCCTCTTCCTCACCAGCATTTTACAAGACAAATTCTTGGTCCTAATATAGTACAAGCTCTATGAGGAGAGGCTGAGAGAGCTGGGATTGGTTAGCCTGGAGAAGAGGAGGCTCAGGGGGGACCTTATTGCTGTCTACAACTACCTGAAGGGTGGTTGTGGCCAGGAGGAGGTTGCTCTCTTCTCTCAGGTGGCCAGCACCAGAACGAGAGGACACAGCCTCAAGCTACTCCAGGGGAAATTTAGGCTGGAGGTGAGGAGAAAGTTCTTCCCTGAGAGAGTCATTGGACACTGGAATGGGCTGCCCGGGGAGGTGGTGGAGTCGCTGTCCCTGGAGCTGTTCAAGGCAGGACTGGACATGGCACTTGGTGCCATGGTCTAGCCTTGAGCTCTGTGGTAAAGGGTTGGACTTGATGATCTGTGAGGTCTCTTCCAACCCTGATGATACTGTGATACTGTGATACTGTGATAGTAGCAAACAGCAGACAGCTAAGCAATCACATAGCTGCAGAGCATCATAGGAACAGTGGCTGCTCTGAAAGAGTTAACACTCCTCTTGCTCTCAGTTTTTCCATGACCAAGGCACTCAAAAGCTCACTTATGGCTAGAATTCATTCCCGTTGGTAATACTGCCATACCTTTTCAAGCTTTCCAGTTAGAAGCAATTGCACAGGGACATTTCTGCATGTCACTCACACCTTTCCATTTGGAATACTCTGTCTTTCCCAGGTTATAAAGATCGTGAGTGTTGATGCTGTTCTCAAATGCCTGGAGGAGCTGGAAGGCCATATCTGCTGGTATGCTCTTGCAATGGCACTGCAGCAGACTGAACTAAGCTTCCAATAATAAGCCCTGACACTAACATAAATATTTGTGGTTATGCTTTCCATTTTTTCCTTATAGGAAACAAGTTAAAATTTTGAAATGCTTCAGTGATGTGATCAGTGGACAGTAGTGGGAAAGAATTTCTCCAAAGCTTGAACCGTGATCAAAATATGGAAGGAAGATCTGAAAGACCAGAAAATATTTTTGTTAATCAGGATATGGCACTTTCCAACATCTGGATGACAAAACAAGTGTTTTGAATTCAGTACTATTAACATGTGTCACTTAAATGATTTTTTTCTGTTTCCTTCAAAGATGGTTGGGTGGTTACAGCTTTTGGCAATGGGTTTGCAGTCTGTTGTTTACATTACCTGACCCACGCTCTGTTTGTCTTATGATGTCTGTGGGAAAACAAAACAAAACCAAACAAAGCAAAACAAAACAAAGCGAAACAAAACTCAAAACCAACTCCCCCCTTCCCCCTCCACACCCTGAAAATAGCTCAAGACCCAGGGAAAAAAAAAATATCTCTAGGATTCAGTCTCATCCTCTCAGTGAACCATTTTGACCCAAGGGTAACCTCATGGGATTTATGCTGCTTTTGCCTATGACATCATGTAACACCAAAGGAAAAAAGTATCTGATTCTTCTGAATATCAAAGAGATGTGATTAAACAGAATATAACAGCCTGGGAATGTGTGTGTGTGGGGAAGTTTGCCT